>NC_079169.1:9504244-9539244 GCF_947568905.1 Ostrea edulis
CCTTTAATTCATATGCCCATAAATTTGTAATATTTGTCGATAATGTTTTAATGACTTACAACCTAGAATCATTAAAGCTTTCAAACATCGATCATCCAATGAATTAGACAATGAACAAGTTGTAGGAAACCCGCACTTACAGCAAGGAAGCCCCGTTTATTGTTTACACTCACTAGGTACAGGTGTACAGACATATACACTGAGACATGTACATTTTGCGTCTGTATTAACAATTATACTTTGACACTCTACAGATCGCCGGTATACTTTTTAATTTTGTATTTTGGTTTTATTTGTTTATTTTTATTTTCTGGGGTTTTTTTGGTGGGTTTTTGAGGTTTTTTTTTGCAAAATTATTGGCCGCCCCTTTGCCGACGCCCCCGTCATTTTGTATCTTATATAAAAGACTTTATCAAATGCCTTAGATATGTCACAAAAGATGAATTTTACATCTTTGCATTTGTCAAGAGTGGATATAATAGTATTATATATGTCAACAAGTAGATTGACTGTTGAGTGTCCAGTTTGGAAACACAACTTTATATTTGAATATACATATACATGTATATGGGTAAAATCTTCGAAATTCGTCTTCTCAAGAACCATTGGGCCAGCAAAGTTCTACATGAACGCTTACTGACATATAGAGTACAAATCATGATTCCAGGGAGTAGGGTGGGGCCACAATATGGGGAGCAAAGTTTTACATACAAACTGAATTTCATTACCCCAGTAGTAGGGGTTTTGGTATGAGGGTGGGGCCAAAACTGTGAATTTTATTATCCCAGTAGCAGGGGTTTTGGTATGAGGGTGGCACCAAAACTGTGGATTTCATGATCATATTTGCAGGGTCAGTTCAGCTCCACTTCTAGAGCTGTATTGGCCACACTTTTCGAAAGTTCTTGTCAAACGTCACCAGACAAGCCCTTGAATGGAACCCGCAGGGCAAAAGAAAAGTAGGAAGACCCAGACAGACCTGGCGCAGAAGCGTAAACAAAGAAGTGAAGGCTGCTGGAATGGCATGGACTGAGCTAAAGAGGATCGCCCAGAACCGTGTACGTTAGAGGAGTGTGGTTGCGGTCCTATGTTCCCCAGAGAACCCAGAGGATTAAGTCTAGTAAGTCAATTTAATTGCAGGGTGGGTCCAAATGACCATACAGTGGTTATATGTCTTGATCATTTAGAAGACTTTTTCTTTAATTTTGCTGATACTGATGTATAAAGATAAAATGCGTACACAGGAACAGCAGAAAGGTATGTACCAAACTTGGAAAATTAGATTCCACGGCCCTTAGGGCTAGTTGTACTTTTAACTGCAATGTAGTGGACCAAATAACGACTTCTCATTTTAGCTAACCTGAGCCAAAGGCCCGTTGAACTTATTGTGTTGTCAATCATGAGGTGTGATGGACGGTGTGGAATGTTAGCTGTGTTTTAAGATCCACTTGGCTAATTTTTATCGGCCAACCGTCTCCTTTAGCAAAGGGATTAAACAATGTATGCTAAAACATAAAATCTTATATATAGGCCTATACAATGTATATAAAAAAATTGTTCAGCGTAGTAAAAATATTTTGCCTCCAGCTTTGCATTTCGCTCTCATTTTGAATTAAATTTACTTGTTACTGTAAACTAATAAATGGTGTGGGAAAAACATTGATAATGATAAGCATTCTTCACCAAATCTGGCATGGAACGTCTATTAGGGAAGGTCATAGTCACTGAACATCTGGGGGTTGAGGGGATGGGTAAAAATCTTATGAAATCTTTTAAAAATATTCTCCACACTCGCACATAATAATGATGAACATAGAAATCTCAATCTGAAATGTGAAATTTATAGTCAGGGGTTATGGGACTATGGTGGGACCATGGCTCATAAAGGGTAATGCAATAATTCTTTGAAAATCCTCATGCCCTTTCTACCTGCAACATATAAAGACCAAACTCCATCTTATATGCCTCTCATACCACAATAGTAACCAGAAACAACATGGAATACATAGGCCCTACAGCCCTGGTGCACGCCAATATGGAAATTTTGTTAAACCAGTCTTTTAATTTGTTGTTAGGTATTAGAGGGCGAAGCCCTCTCACGGCCCGAAGGGCCGTGAGAGCGGAGCTCTCCCTATAGGTAACACGTATATACATGTTTAAAAGGAAAATATAGGAAAACAATGAAAAATTAAACCATACCTATGGAACTTGAAAATTTTGGTACTAATGGTGTCGATCGAATACTATCGCGTGGACATGTATTTCTCCATTTTGAATCTCATCTACCCTAGTTCACGTCGTTCTGAGATGTTACAAAAATTCGTAAAAGCATGTAAATCTTATTTTCTTAATCATATATAATCACTCCACCATTAACGCCATGTTTGTTGTTGTGGTTCAGACGCTATGTTTGTAAATTTGCTATAATACGACGCTGAATATGACGTCACAATGTACTGTTTACATCAGTTGCGTAATATTTCCCGCGTTCAATATATAGGCGGATCAAATCCTGCTAACTTCGGGTTGTTTTTGTTCTGTTTTGGATATAGATACTAATGCCAAAATTTTTTTGCTTCGCCCTCAAACACGGTCATGCCGTAAAACATATTACATTGCAGTTGAAGTTTTTCTGTGGATATCCATAATCTTGCATGATTTTCCAGAGGTTTTCTCTGCGTAAGCTAGCAAATGCTTCAAATTTTAGATGCAGCTTTCTGTTCCATACCAGGCATTGTTCAAGAGCGCTTTTTACAATCAGTATATGATTTGTGTTGAGTACAATATCGCAAGAGACTTTTCCAGGTACACTTAGTAAAGTAACAATTCGCCTGTTATAACATTTTGTCCTCCAGCTATCAACAAGGATCGAACTGCATGTAATGTATTAGAGGGCGAAGCCCTCTCACGGCCCGAAGGGCCGTGAGAGCGGAGCTCTCCCTATAGGTAACACGTATATACATGTTTAAAAGGAAAATATAGGAAAATAATGAAAAATTAAACCATACCTATGGAACTTGAAAAGTTTGGTACCAATGGCGTCGATTCGAATATTAGCTCGTGGACATGTATTCCTCCATTTTGAATCTCGTCTACCCTAGTTCACGTCGTTCTGAGATGTTACACATAAAATCCGTAAAAGCATGTGAATCTTATTTTCTTAATCATATATAATCACTCCACGATTAACGCCATGTTTTTTGTTGTGGTTCAAACGCTATGTTTGTGAATTTGCTAAATAACGACGCTGAATAGGACGTCACAATGTACTGTTTACATAAATTTGCGTTATATTTCCCGCGTTCAATATATAGGCGGATCAAATGTCCAAAATTAGGATGATTTGATACAGCTCTGTCCGCGTGCTAACTTCGGGTTGTTTTTGTCCTGTTTTGGATCGATACTAATGCCAAAACTTTTTTGCTTCGCCCTCAAACACGGTCACACCGTAAAACATATTAAAATAAAAAATTATGATAAAAAATCCGGAATTTTCATATTCTTCGGCCATACATTGAATTTAGTATTCTGTAGTAATTTCCGGTGTAATGTAAGCTGGGAACAGCCGAAAATATGGTTACACACTTCAAAATTAGTATTTTGATAGGTAAGTAACTTTAAAAGTATTTATTTTGAGAGTTTTGAAAAAGGAACAGTATATAGAGGAAAAATTATGAAATATACATCAGTCAAGACATCAAACTCATAAGAACTACCCCTAAATCCAAGATTTTACTGTTTGGCCTTGCCTGGCCTACCCAACTTTTTTATGATATTCATCATATTGACCGTGCGGGGATAACTAATTGCGGGGTTAAGAGTCAGTGGAATCTCGGATTAATGGGCTTGTTTCTTAGATTTAAAACCCGTACACAGACTTTCAAGCGGGGCCCATATTTTTCTTTAATCCTTATTTTTTGTCAGATAGTGATTTATGTATTTCTATGAAGACATTTAGGCCTAGTAGTTATCAGCATGGAATTGTGTACCATATATAACAGACCAAGTGCTTTCTTCCTTGTGGTTACATTGAAATACTGAATACCCATGTATGATCTTCTATGATGGTAAATCCGTAATCCGGTTTGTATTGTGTGTGTGTGTGTATATATATATATATATATATATATATATAAAGCACTAAATAATCACAACTAGGTACTGAAAATTTTCGCCCCAGCCCGGGGTCGAACCAGCGACGTACGGCACCCACCGCCTAGCAAGATTGTCAAACCAGTGCGTAAGTCCACTCGGCCACAACGACTTGACTTGTCGTTGTGACCGAGTGGACTTACGCACTGGTTTGGCAATCTTGCTAGGCGGTGGGTGCCGTACGTCGCTGGTTCGACCCCGGGCTGGGGCGAAAATTTTCAGTACCTAGTTGTGATTATTTAGTGCTTTATATATTAATTAATTAATTATCACATGTATCGTTTAGATCCTAGGGGTAAACGTAAGGTTGGGTGTTATAATTGTTTGTTTGTGCTATATATATATATATATACATGTTTAAAAGCACTGAAAATGCCACGACACTGTTGGTTATTTAAAACTCAATTTTTCGACGCAACCCACGTCTTTATCAAGAGACTGTATATTAATATACCTGTTGGTGTCAGATCATGAGTACAGATTGATTTTTTATGCCCCCCGCCAGTGGTCGGGACATACAGTTTTACCCTTGTCCGTCCTTCTACAACTCCAGGTTTTCCGGACTTTTTTTTTCTAAACGCCTTGAGATATTGAATTTATTTTTTGTATGCAGATATATTGATGAGTTACAGATTAAGTTTGAGTTTGGTTCTGGTTTGTTGATACTTCTGAAGAATTTCGCCCCAAAAAGGGCCCTTATTTTTCACAAAAAGTCACTTGAAAGCCTGCTTACAGTAACCGTATGCATTCTTTAAAGTTATTAAAGATAATTTAGTTTGAATGAAACCCCACACAACTGCTTGTATCGGAAATCTGACTCAAGGTTTGCCTTCATTTAGTGCAGACTACAGATGTCCATGTTATAACTTATGATATAAGCTATAGTTATCTGATCTATGCAGTCCTCATGTAGTCCTTATCAAAAATAAATAAATAAATATATCGGTGTAATAAGAACTAAGAAGAGAACTAATTTGAAAACCATGTCTGGATTAGGAATCAGAACCGGAAAACCTTACAACATCAGTACTAGTATTACACGTAGTAATGTGTTGTTCCTATGGGAACAAGATAACGGTTAACGTCCCTACACTAATAAAAACGTGGTGGGTCCCTACACTCCTGAAATACATGTGCCTCGGTATCAAAGATCATTAGCTTACTTTACATAAAGTATTAATCAAAATTCTGACAGTAGATATACTTGTTAGAATTTATAGATTTGTTGATATATATATATATATATATATATATATATATATATATATATATTTGTAAAGCTTCTGAAGATGTAATGAAAGCGCTAAAGCTTTACGGAGGATTTCTGTGTTTTCTTTTCATATTTATTTAATATTAGTATCCGATTACTGAGACTCTATTTCAATTTTGGATATATATATATATATATATATATATATATATATATATATATATATATATATATAAAGATACGACAGTAAACTAAAAAACGACCAGATTGATTTATAAACAATTGTACATTGATATATTGGAAAGTCTCCCCATAGTAATACACGTGTGTCCACTGTGTGTGATTTATTCATTTTGAAAATAGCATCAAATAAATCATGTCTTGGAACAGGAAACTTATTACATGAAAAAGAAGAAGTGGTAGGCGTCGTCTGATTTAGCACTGGAACATGGAGGAATATCAATAATGTCTGAATAAGTCTTTATTTGATACGCTGTTGTTAACTTGTTATGTCTAGTTAGCTTAGTATGCATTACATTACATCAGCGTTCTACACGCGAAAAATAAGAAGGCGGTGTGTTAATGGGAAATGTATACTGTTTTTTAAAAGAATTTAGGGAAATTGATTGTCTAGTTGTCATCAGTAAAAAAAAAAAGCAGATAACAGCAGGAATACGAACTACGACTTTACAAATACCACCCGATGACCAACGTACCTATATTTAGTATATATAGATAGTATTCGTAACGACGAGATAATTATGACATTATTACGGGAAAAGATCTCGTAATTACGATATCTTTTCTTGTAATTTCGAGATAATTATCTCGTAATAACGATATCTTTTCTCGTAATTACGAGATAATGGAATGTTATATATATACATGTATATATATTTTTTTTTACATGATACTAATAGGCTTTCGTACTTTCGTATGTAACTGCTTAGTCTGCCAAGAAAATGTTTGTACGGAATTATAATGTACACTGTACATAGAAGACATGCAGGGATGGGATATTATGTGCATAATACGGGATATCGGAAACATTATTTCATCTCCGATTCCGTTGCAGTTTTAATATTCAGTATGTTCATTGTCCAACAAGATAACGTTTTCTGCGTTAACATGGACAAGTTCGTACTATTAGGTGTAGTGAGTCCAGGTACTTAGTGTCATTTCTCAAAGTCAAGGGGTGGGGAGCAAACGGAGAGAAAGTTACCGTCATATCTATATGAAAATTCTCTGTTAGTAAGAAAATGATCAGTTCCACCCAAACCCCAAAGTCGTGAAAATTGGGGGAGGTTTTGTTCAATTCATCGGTTCAACCTTGCATTTTCAATACCATTTACCTCAACTAAGAAATGTGACCAGCTAATAAATCGATCTTTGCATGTAAAAATAACAAACTTTGTATGTGATAATAACGCGACAAATACGTCACATGTCAAGACAAATGAACCGGGGAAAAAAAGGGGGGGGGGGTCAAAAGTGGGTTGGGGAGCTACATGTACGTACCTGGAGCTCGATGCATAGATTGTGGTAATTTTTATACTATTTTTCATTCCGTACCAATTCATAGCGTTCGGTTGTTATGACAGAAAATTAAGTGAATACCCAAATACAAAATGTACGCCGATACGGTAGAGGAAATGAACACAGTACTGTGATTTCTTTTGTTTGTTTGTCTGGGTGGTTTATCTTTTTATTGGTCTTCCCTACCAAACATCAGTTTAATCTAATAACTCATGTTTTGGTACTATAGGGTATTTGCTTGCAACATTCTAAAAAATGCCCATATAAATAATACATTATTTTCGTAACTTTTTTTCCCCTGTGAGTTCCAAAATCTTATAGTTTTGTGAGTATCAGGTGATAGGAACGTGCCGCTGTTGCATGCATAATTTGTAATAAGATCTTTGAAATCGATGAGAGGTCAACAAGTCAATTTTTTTGGAAGTGTATTTTTAGTTTTTATGTTGAAGGAGAATTAGGAAATTGAAAAGAAAGAAATGGGGTAGCAATGCTTGTTATTTCGCTACAGTGTTCTAAACATGAACTTTTTGCACTTAAATTTAATTCAATTAAACTTGATTTTGTCTGTTGGTGTCAACACAATATAAGCAACAGAAATCAGTCTACATAAAATAGATACATAATCATGTCTTCTAACAATAAAAAAGTTTGATACAAATAATTACCTTTTTGCACTTGACATACGAAAAAATTCATGATATCAAATTTGAGAGTTTAAAAAGCGTATTAGGAGTAATGTCAATTTCTAAACTCACAAAAATTCACAATTTTCAAGGTCTTGTCATTCTTGTGTTAAAATTTAAAATGGAACTTTTAAAAAAGTGGGGTTTGGAGACAACAATTATTATATTATTGGCGGAAATAGTGAATTTTTACGCAAAATTTCGAGTAAGTTAATTCACAAATTTTTAAATCGGTGTTCTGTTTGGAAAAACATGTCAACCGAGTTAATAAATTACAACATTAGATCTAGTTCCAAGTATTAACTACTTGTGTTATAAATCATAAAACTGAAATACACGTACACGTAAAGGAGTATAAAAATGGAAGATATATTAGATGAAACAGAAACTGTAATATCAACTTTCCGGTTTTGAAGGGACGGAACACTTCTACTATACCGGTCCCCAAAATATGGCGCTAAAATAAGTGCCGCCGAAGGCGGTTTAGTATAATATATATACAATCGCGTGAACGATCGATAAAATCGTTAAAACGGCAAAAAAAAATCGCAAAATTAAGCCCAAAATTGAATTCCTTGTGTAAAATGAAGCTTAAAAAACTGGTTTTTAAATTCAAAATGAAAACAGAATGCAAAAAGACGTACATTTTGAGTTCCAAAATCGATAGAATCCGTTGTGATGTGTGCGTTATCGTACGTAATTCTCCTGAATATTACCGTCACAGTGATTGATGTTGATGAAAGCAAACTGATTTTTTTCTTCTAGGATTGAGAAAGGATATTGTTTCTTCCTATTTTACGAAAAATATTCTAGTAAGTGGAACATTGGGGGGAAAACTATAAAATCGCGTGCTATTGGGGACCGGTATACTAGAAAAGGTAAATCGTGGTCTCTTGTTTAGAAAAGTGTAGACTATACAAGAAGCAATCTTTTTTTTTTCCACTCTCGGAAAATAAATGACAAAATCTTTTGAATATTGAATTACTGTTATTGGAAGGAGGTACATTTCCCCCCAAAAACCCTTAAATTTGTGTCATTTTATTAATTTCACCTTATTAAAAATGACAGAAAATAGTAAACATTATGTAGGAGACATATTTCAATCTCTGTAAAATCCAGGAGCATCCGGGATGCGCGGCTTCGCCCTCTGGCCTGGGTCCCCACCATGGTTTCGCTCTGGATCCACTATAGGGGCCTCAAGGTGGTCCCCAGGACCCCATGCCTCAAAGTCGCGCCCCCTAACCACAATTCATGGATCCGCCCCTGCTCTGGACAACACGTTGTAACCTGGGGTTGAGAATGGTACTTGGTGGAGTATATATAATACAGTTGGGAATAACGGGAGTTTGAGAAGAATGTCAACCCCTCCACATAACGCTATGTATGACAATCAAATGACGTCACAATGCGCAAAACAACTCTACGTCACAATACTTCTGAGCGTCGTTACCGTGGTTAGATACCGTATACATTTAGTTTCTACAAAATGCAAGAGGAGAGGCTTTCTTCTTCCGAAGTCCTTAAGGTCCTGAAATGTGGAGTCTGCTGGGGATATTTCAACAAACCACACACTCTAAAATGTGGCCATAGCTTTTGTTTAAGGTATGATCACAACATTTCATCTAATATTTATTCTTTTATACTATTTAGCTCATGTGGGCTGAAATCTCAAGTGAGCTTTTCTGATCACTCGTTGTCCGTCGTCGTGTGTTTGTAAACTTTTTACATTTTCGACTTCTTCTCCAGAACCACTGAGCCAATTTCAACCAAACTTGGCAAAAAGCATCCGTTGGTAAATGTTTGTTCAAATGAAGGGTCATGCCTCCTTTGAAGGGGAAATGGTCACAAAAATAGGGTGGGGTTATTTAAAAATCTTCTTTTCAAGAACCAATGGAACAAAAGAGCTGAAATTTACATGAAAGCTTCTTGACATAGTGCAAATTTAAGTTTGTTAACATCACGGCCCTAAGAGTAGGATTGGGCCACAAAATGGGGGTCAAATTTTACATACAAATATAGGGGAAACCTTTAAAAATCTTTTCAAGAATCACTCGGTCAAAAAAGTTTACATTAACATGAAAGCTTCCTGACATAGTGCAGATTCAAGTTTGTAAAAATCAAAGCCTCGGTGGTAGGTTGGGGCCACAATAGAGATCAAAGTTTTACATGCGAATATATATTGGGGAAATCTTTAAAAATGGGCTAAGGTGGCTCAGGTGAGCAATGTGGCCCATGGACCTATTGTATAGTTACAACACAGCAGCTACGTTCTGGTATCAGTTAAGTTTATTTACTATTGTTTGTTAATTTACTTTCCTAATTCATAGTTAATTTTTCAGTTCTTAGTAGCAATATCCTAATGTGCTCTTTTGTAATTTTATTAAACAGACATGTATTTTAATTTGAAATAATTTTTCAAGATTATATAGTTTCACAGTTTTAGGTTTCAATTACTGTACTATATACTCGGATATGAGTCCGCGTGTGAGTCGGGGGCCTGTTTTCAGAGAAATTTTAGGAATTTCACATTGACTCTCTTATAAGTCGGAAATGGAATGAATTTTTGATAAGATTTTCTTTTGAAACATTTTATTTTTTACTAAGAGGCTTCACATGGAGTATATTAGTACAAAAAATATATTCAATAATGATAATTCCAATGTTATTTATTATGTTTTGATTGGACAAAAATAAAACAGGATGTATTCATACACGCCTGAAAACAAATAACGTAGTGCAGGGAAACTATTCAAGTTTTTGAAATTGTTAATAAAGTGAATAAATTGGAATTATAAAAATCAAACATTCTTTTTGAAGAATTTTACTCACAAACTTAACATAAAAGTGCTTCGCACTTTTTCAGTTTCTGAGTAAATGTCCGGAGTTTGCGCATCGATACATTCTTCAAAAAGAATGTTTAATCCTATAATAAACAATTATGTCAAACACATTGAATGGATTTCCGTCTAAGTAAATATTTTCCAATATATACGGTATGTTTCAAAATCCTATAGTTATTGATGCTTCCTTTCGAGGAATTATATATATAACTAGTCGAACTACATATGTATGTTTGAATTGATCATACTAGATGTGAACATTTTTGTTTATAATAAAGTTTTAAAGAAATCTTTGTCCACTGTGAATTTTGTAATTTGGTCCTAAAAGAAACCATGCGTACTTTTACATTATTTGCAATATGATGTCTTCCTAATTCGCTCTATACCATGTAAAACTTATACGGTATCATGTAGTTAGATGTAGAAAGTTTATGATTCAAAATATATTTGCTAAATTTTAAATAAAATCTCTCTAATAAAGGTGATTGATTAAAACTCCACATTTCGCATCCATATAAAATAATGGGCTTCACAACTTTATCAAACATATCAGGTTTACAATAAATGGACTAGTTTCGTTTTCCACATTTTCCAATGACACCATGTATAGCTTTATTGGCTTTGTCAACTAATTCTTGGATATTTAGGCTATACATGTATGAACCACTTTTACTAAAAGTAACATCAAAATATTTGAATTTATCAACTATTTCAAGAATTTCATTAATATATATTTCAAAAAAAATATTGATGGTGGAAGTAGGTTTACCAAGAATAACATTTTGGACTTGTTACTGTTGATCTTTAAGTGTCATGTTTTACAATATTTATGAAATACATACAATAATACTGAAGTTCTGTTGGTGTTTCTGTCAATAATATTGTGTCATTTGCATAATCTTAGGTAAACATCTAGTTATTTTCTAGTTTCTCACATAAAGACCTTTAACATTATCAATGTGCGTAAATTCTCTTACAGCATTCATATATACAGCAAAAAGAAAAGGTGACAAGTTTTCCCCCTGTCTGACTCCAAAATTGAATGAAAACAATTCTGAAAGTCGATCATCACATGACACTCTTTATTTAATGCCACTGTACAGATTTGTTATAACTTTGAAACATTTCCCATCTCTATTGTTTAATAAGATTTTATTACAGATATTGCTTTTTCAAAATCAATGAAAGTGCAGTGTAGTTTTTTGCGAAAGCCAGATTGTTTTTCCAGAATTAACTCGACTATGTTTGCATATTCTTAAAGTCTTGAAGTAAATAGTTTACCCAAACAGCTAATTAAGGTATTCCATGTATAATGAAAGGATAATGAACAATTCTAAAGGATTTAGATCAACATAAATGTTTATTGTTAAATAATGATGAAAGTGAAGCAAATGAAATTCACATGCATGGTAAATGATGAGAAGTTGACCTTTTTGCACTTAAGACTTTTTGGAAGAGTTGTCTGCCCTTTGTAAAAATAAGAAAAATCTAATTTTCTAATAATGTGTGTGGTCAATGATTAATTTTATTTCATATTTTCACAAAGAGAAAGTGTTTGTAACTTTCTACCAAGAGATTTGTATGAAAATATAATTTCTTTTTAAAATATTGTAATAAAACATGCTTTTCCCATATACTTCAATGTTAAATTCTAGGTGAAATAAATCAAGCAGTAAACAAAATTTTGAAAATTCCTATTGTGGATTATCTTTATTTGATGAACCCTTCAAAATGATACCATGAATACAAAAATTCCACCATCCATTTATTAGATATGAAATATGGTCATTATACATTGAATACCTTAATAGGGCTATGCTTTTAGGGGTGGGAGTCATCACCTTTGTTTTTGTACAATGAAATTATGATACCCCAAGTCCAATGAATGTGATGGAATTATTCCAGTTTCAAAAATTGTTTAAATAATTCCATATAAAATGTTGAATGAAATATCAGATGCACTTTTCATATAGGCATAACTATGTCAATACCACAGGACTAACCATTTTTCAATTTTTTAAAATTCTTCTCCAGTGTCAGATGGGTTGGTTAATGAATAAGTTCAACTCTACATTAGAGAACAATGATAGCTCCTCTTCGGAAAACACATTGTCCCCCGGCACGCACGCTAGAAAGTGACGAAGCATACTGCTGTCTGTTTAATGACACGTACCGCTATTTAAAATTATGATTACCGGTAAATGAAAGAAAGAAAAACATACTCACTGTATATGTAGAGGATATCTAGTGCACTGGTTCCAAACAATGATTACATTGTATTAGATCGACATTTACGCATTATAAATACCGCCAAATGTTACAATTTGCAAGCCGTGCGGCGAGAAAATAAATTCCGATTCAAAGCAGTAGGCCGTATACGCCGGATGTAGACTTCGGAGTCAAAAATCTTACTCTCCAAAACCTACTTATATGCTAGTATAAACGGGTACATTTCTTACAGAGTCAGACTGTTGAGCTTGTTTTAGCTCCCAGGGCAAGTTGCATCGGAAACTCCGAATTTACATAACAATGTAATGTAATTTATATGTCTTGGGATTGCAATACATATCAATGAAGCTGAAAGTGAAAACTGGTTAAGATGGCCATTCGTTGAATATATGCATTTGATTCTTTTTTTTTCAGATGTCTGCACAAAGTCTGCCAAGTTGCTCGAGACAACAATGTGCATGTCCTGCTTTCAGTATTGAAGTTTCCATGTCCCACGTGTAGGTCACCCGTGCATGTTAAATATATCTTGCAGCATAATGCATATGTTAATTTCGCAATTCAGGAGTATGTCAACCATTGGAAGAAAGAAAGACATCACGTAAGAAAAATGTTTTCGTATGGTATAAATGTGTGAACATTCAAGGTCAGCTGATACATGTACGCAATGATAATAATAATGATAATCTAAAAAAGTACGATAAAATCCGGAGACAAACAGCTATCTTTATGATGCTCGATATATAATTTTGCTTATTTTTTTCTCATTAAAAATATTTGTAATGGACATGATTAATTTCATGGGGGGGGGGGGGGGGGTATTGTTTTTGTCCTGTCTGTAATTCTGTCGGAAACTTTAACCTTGTTAATAACTTTTGAACATTAAGTGCTACAGCTTTGATATTTCACATGAGTATTCCTTGTGACAAGACCTTTCCTTGGATACCAACATTCTTGTCCTTGTGACTTTGACCTTGGAGTTTGACCTAATTTTTGAAAACTTTAACCTTGCTAATAACCTTTGAACGGTAAGTGCTAGAGCTTTGATATTTCACAAGAGTATTTTTTGTGACAAGACCTTTCCGTGAGTACCAACATTTTTGACCCTGTGACCTTGACCTTGGAGTTTGACCTACTTTAAAAAAAACCTTTAACCTTGGTAACTTTTAAATAGTGAGTGCTAGAGCTTTGATATTTCACATGAGTATTCCTTGTGACAAAACCTTTCCGTGGGTACTAAACATTTTGACTTTAACATTTGAACTACTTTTTAAAAAATTGACATTCGTCATAACTTCTAAATGGTAAATATTAGAGCGTTCATATTGCACATGAACATTTCTTGTGACAAGATATTTCTACTGGTACCAATATATTTGTCCTTGTGACCCTGGCCATCTTTGGAATTGGCCATTATCAGGGGCATTTGTGTTTCACAAACACATTTTATTTTCTCTCTCAAATTTATGTACAATGTATATCAAAACAAAAAGATTTTTACTGAAAGAAAACTATCGTTTGAAAATATTCAATCTATATACTTGTAAATTTCTAAGAATGATGAAACACTTGAAGCTTAAGATATGGCTTTAATCTCAGCTAAAAAAAAAAAAAAGTAGTACCATGTCAGAAGTGCAACACAAATAATGAGCAATTCGTTTAAAAAGAAGATAATGTCAATTTAACTACCAAAAAAAAACAACCTTTTTAAGCAACATCACTTCTGTTAGATAAAGGAAAGAAGTAACTACTGGTGCAGTGTTTCCATGTAAACTTTGTGGGGGTTGATTTAATGGGCATACCCCTCATGTTCAGGAGTGCAACATTTTGACTTTTGACAGACATCAATCAAATGTATTTTTACCCTACCAATATAATAATTTTCTTTATGTTCTTTTTAAGAAGAGGCAGTGTAAAAGACATGATTTTCGAAAAAAGATGACAGAAAAAAATTCTATTTTGCCCATGGGGCTGTCTTTCCAATATCAGGAGTGCAAGACTTTTAAAAAAACATTTTATTAGTTTAAATATTCATCATAAAATATTAATTTTGCATGTTTCTAATTATCAATTTATTAATTCTGAATTATTAGCAAATATGTTTATGTGGAAAAGAAAAACTGGGGTTATTTTTTAAATGATTTTCTAATGGCTTATCACAATGAAATGTTTATTTCACAAACATTGTTAGAAATTTTTGTCTTTTTCATTCCACCTGTTGTCTTTCATTTATGAAAGATGCAATAAGCATTTGTGAATGAATTCTTGAATATAATGTTGGATACAAATCACCATGAATTATATTCTAGTCCATTTTATAATCCCATTAATGTGTTGTGCCCTGACGCTTTATAACAACTACAATGATAATTATCTAAACTACTTTGTGCCAGGTCTAACTGTGTGGAAATTAATGTTTTCTTTGAGAATATTCATCATTGACCAAAAAGTATATCTTATAAGGATTAAAGTAAGTTTTTCTCTACTTTGACGACCATTTGCATCCTTATATCAGATATATTTTAAAAATCCTTTATATTTTTATTTTTAGAAATATGAAATTTGGGTATAAAATTGAAGAAACATGAGAATTTTAGTATTAGTAGGTATTAGTGATAGATTTCTATCTCAGTAACTGACATGATATCTATGTAAGTTCTGTATGTAAACGATCAGGAGTGCAACAAAAGTAGGTAAAATGAGGATATGTATTTATGCATGCATAAAAACAGAACAGAACCATATGATACGAGGGCTGTTCGATATGTAATGTGTATTGTACCACAGCGCAATAACGCTTTGTACGATTTCGTGGATGATGATAATCTTGCATAGCTCTATTCAATACCTTTCCAACGGTATAAACACGAGCCTTCAGCTCTACATAGTTTTAAACTTATAGTCATTTCAATAGAGCCAGTCGTTGACCACTGTTGTAAAAATGGTTGGGAAACGGGTTGAGAATATTGAAGAAATTAGAGCTGTTCAGCTTATATAAAAGTTCGCAAAAAACTCGGTCATTTGGTATTGCAGATTTTTACTGAATTGGGGGAAGTTTATGAGTCTGATAAGGTATCTTATGAGAAAGTTCGTAGGTGGAGAAAGAAATTTCTGACTGGCACAGAGTCCGTCAAAGATGCAGCAAAATCTGGCCGACTTGTGACTGTAACAGGCAAGGCAAATGTCTCAAAAATCAGGGAAATAATTGAAAGTGATGGCAGATACACGATTCGCAATATTGCCAAAGCTGTTGGCATATCGCTATCGCGGGTGCATTTAATTTTGAAGCGTATTTTGTAAGTACTAGCGATTTCTACCAGATGGATACCACATATATTGACAGATGACCAAAAACTTAGAAAGCTTTAATCTGGTCGTCCTTACAAGTCCCGACAAGCCCTTGGCTCAGCCATCAGTCAGTGCCTCAGAGGTCTACCTAAATCAGCATACCGTGACGCATTTCAGAAATGTATTTCAAACCGCCGAGAATACTTTGAAGGGATGTAATATTCATTTCACTATTTGAGTCGAATGCTTTTGAGATATCGTACAATGCACATTATGTATCGAACAACCCTCGTATTTGTTTTCAATATCTCTAACATTAACAATGCATTTTGATGCATAAAAAAGTACTTTATTATCTACTGAAAAAAGGGAAAAAGAAAACAGTGAGTATTTCAAGAATTTTAAAAGATAAATTTTGATAAAAAAAAAAAAAAAAAAAACCATTAAAATTTCCACACTAAAATTGATGAAAACTTCATCTGCTCAGATAATTTTCTCTAAAATCTTCATTTTACTTCCCAAAATTTCATCTAAATGTCCTTTCCAAATTCCACTGTTGTAAGTGAGTGCAACAAAAGTTGGTGAAATGAGGGTCTGTCTTTATGCATGCATAAAAACAGAACTGATAGAAACATGTGTCTTATGTCTGAAGTTATAAGCATTTGTTTTCAGTATATCTGACATTAAAAAAAATGCATTTTAATTCATATAAACTGATTTTAAAAATCAACTTTTAAAACAACTTTATTTGAACAAAGTAGAAGGAAACTTATTTTATATTTGACAATATTTCCCAATTTTGATAAACAAAAAAATGTTTTTAAACAAAAAATTGAAAAAAAAAATCCACTACAAACTGGATGAAAATTTCATTTGCTCTAATTTTCTCTGAAAACTACAACTTGTCCCCAAATATTTTATGTATATCCTTTCTATTGATGCATGTACATGTAGTTATTGTCAGGAGTGCAACAAAATGAGGAAAAACAGGGTTATAACAAAGAGTCCTTTTGTTTTTCAGACTGATATTTGAATTTAAAAAAAATGTGTACTTCTTTTAAAGGTGTTTCTCTAGCATGTAAAGTATATAATTTATTTTCATTTTTGTTAACATTTCATATAAATTCAAAATTTTTATGAACTAGTATCATCACAAAAAGTAAGGGGGAAATGACCCCAAAAAATCAAATATTTTGAGAAAAATACAAAATTATTGTCTGAAATTATTGATGGTTGTTCCTTACATCATTTGCAAAGAAAAATTCATGTTTTGAAATTGTTTTAAGATATTTTATGCAATATGCTCTTATTTTAACATTTTTGTAAAATTTTATGAAAACCTAATGATAAAAGTCTGCAACTTTTTCAGTTCTTTATTGATTGCAATGCCCTTTTGGATGTAAAAACCTCAATGTATACACATAGACAACCTAAATTACCAAATTTCTCGCTTGCCCTATGGACTAATAAAAAAGTTAATCGCAAACTGTTTACCTATCGTGACATCATCACGTAAGTGATATAAGTTAAAACACGCAAATAAACTGTTTAATGTGGTATGATATATCATGTACTCTGTATACATGTACTCGGTACGACGACACGACTGTAATGGAGGGGTGGCTATAATCAGACTGTAACTGTAAGGCAGTGAATATTCTTAGGTCTTGTTTTCGTTTTTGATGACTGGATTGTAAATTAATTTCAACACTTTACTTTCATTGTTGATTTTGTTATAATTCAAAAAGTGTTGTAAAATATTGTTTGGATTTCAGGGAAAACGAGTCTGGGTTCTTCAATAGTCAATACGTATGAAATTAATCAAAATATAAGATGAAATTGTCAAATTTTCATAACTTATCAAAGTTTGCATTATCATAGTTATGTTGTTATGTCATGTTTATCAACTGACCCACGGAAGTACAGTCCAATACGTCAAAGAAACGAATACCAGTCCTAGCCTATTTTAACTGTTGACGCAAACCAGAAGAAAAATGCATCTCAAGAGATTAAGATATTTCTGAATTTTTTAGAAATAAAATTTGAATCATATCTACTTTTATCAAAATTAAATGCAAATTCATAAAGCTATAAATTTATCCAAGTGAAGTAAATTACAAATTTCACTATCATATATACAATGTTGTGTTTATAATAAAAGCCACACATAGGCCTATTGTTCATTGTGGTTTTTATTTTAAAAAATCATTGCATTACGTTTTTCAATATTCACTTGTAACTTCGATTTCAATCTGAAGTATGAACATTCAAATTGACCTTCAAATTGAAAAGTGTACTACATTTGTAAAGTGATGTATTTTAGTATTAAATCATTCATATCATGAACTGTCATGGTACATATAAACATGATAAATCTTATACATGAAAGTAAACACGGGTCAAATTATGTAGGCCTACATCAGTTCCCTGCAACACCATGGACAAACGTCATTTGGATACAACCATTCAGTGTATAACTAGTCGTGCTTTTCACGCAGAGTACAACCAACTCATAGTATATCAATCATAGTATATGGATGGAGACGTGAATTTAGAAGTTGAAAGAAAGCTTGAACTTCCGTCTTAAACTTGCAATCCAATTGTAATATTGAATTAAAATGTAGAAACTCGAAATTTTGAATCATTATTGTACAGCTAGCATATGGGGTAGTAAAATTTATTTGACCTGCCAATTATTATGCTCTCGCTTGCCCTATGGACTAATAAAAAAGTTAATCGCAAACTGTTTACCTATCGTGACGTCATCACGTAAGTGATATAAGTTAAAACACGCAAATAAACTGTTTAATGTGGTATGATATATCATGTACTCTGTATACATGTGCCTTCTCTATCGTGAATTTTATTTCATAAACAGAAGTTATACATATACATTCACTATTACTACACATTTTAACAGCTTAATAATAGAATTTCAGATATATATGGATATATTTATAATTGATATTCTTAATCCTCGATCGAGAGAGAGAGAGGGGGGGGGGGGCGCATCTTATTGTTTTAAACATATGCAATTCAACAACTTATAAAGAATTATGATGTATTGTATATTCAACCTAAACTACTGTTTAAGTATGTAAACTTCACCACCGAAGTAGTTTATAATGAAAAACGTTCAATGTGTATTGAATGTCTTTATTTAATCGATGTGACAGAGAAAATTCGGTTACAGCTGAAACTCTCAACGTGCTTTCCTTCCCGCCCAGAGGGTCTTGCAATGCGTTTTCTAAGTTCGTCTCTAAGCTCAGTGAGGTCCTACGAACCGTAATCCGCCATCGTTACTAAATATTCAACAACTTTCTAATCTAAACATGTCCTCCCGACGCTCTCTTAAACTTGAGGTTAGAAACGCCTTGGAGTTGGACGTTAACGGATCGTGCGCCACCTGTAATCAAGGGCGAGTAATTTGAAGTTTTATTTGCCATTCACTTGAAAATTAACAAACAATTTCAGTTTGTGTCTTTTAAAAAAAAAAATTAACCGCTTGGAGAATGGAGATTGATGCATAAAATCTGATTATTTACGATAGCATTGCACAGCGATTTGTTGTTACAGTGATTTGATAAAATCTAACAAATGAGTAAATATCCACATACACAGGTCGTTAGAGGATAAACACGCTATTGTGAATTAGTTTTGCGTTGCCTTCCGCTATCAAACTTCTGATACCTGTAACTCACGTTTTTTTGGTACTAGGTCTGAATAGGATATTCCCTTGCAACATTCTGAAAAATAATCTTCAAATCAGGCAGATGGTTTTTTTAAATATTGGAAATGAATCATATTTATCCATCGCTATTTATATACAAGAATGGTCTAAGTGAAGCATAATTTTCGTAACTTCTTTTCCTGAAGAGATTTTTAAAGTTCCGATTTCCCAAATAGTATTTTTAGATAACATTTTATAATCACATGTCCATTATATATACCTTGATAATAAATGTTATTGTTTGGAAATGCTTTATGCTCAAGTGAATATGTCACTTAGAGCTGATGTTGCATGAAATAAGTTATTTACTATATAGAACGATTAATTAATTTTGCTTTAAGGTTCGAGAGAAGTTTGAATTAAAAGTGAGGTCTGTTGGTTGCCAGTACTCATCGAGTGAAGAACAGGACCACTGCTCCCACGTATCAGCCATAGAGTATAGTCACGTGACAACGAGACTAGACGTGTCTTCCTTTTTATCAGACGTTGCAACCAGTGTGTCTTCTGTTTCAATTGCGGAGTCGGAAGCGGACAGTGAATTTACAGTTGACGCATCCACGGAAGATTCCGATGACCTTGACTTTGATGTAGGAAATATTGAAGGTCAAGATCGTGTAAGAGGCCAAGGACACCGTAGAGCTAATAGAAATGTTGCTAACGACACGGCTTTGACGCCTAGAGATATTTTCCGCTCTACAAATCGTTCCATCATGGCAATCATTTGGTGCGGTTATACTCTTTCAATGATGCTGATAACAAATGGCTTCTTTCCATATATAGCTCTGTACAGTCTCTTGTTCTCACTCATAATGTACGCAGATACCTTAGAACGCAGACGATAATGGAATAAAAATAAAAATCTATATTCGATTGTTTTGTTTTTTTCACCTTCTCCGATATCATGAATCCCCCATTTTACCTAAACTTATGTGTAATATTTTATGGAAATGAATTATATGGCAGACAATGAAGTACTAGAGACAATAAAATTTTATGGAAATGAATTATATGGCGGACAATGAAGTACTAGAGACAATAAAATTTTATGGAAATGAATTATATGGCGGACAATGAAGTACTAGAGACAATAAAATTTTATGGAAATGAATTATATGGCGGACAATGAACTACAAGAGACAATACAATTTTATGGAAATGAATTATATGGCGGACAATGAAGTACTAGAGACAATAAAATTTGAGTAACGACCATACTCACCGTTACATGTACATAGTGTGCAGAAATTCATGTGCCTGTGCCTGTGTATTCCATTCAATTAAGGAGTTATAAAACATTGATCAGACATTGCCATAAGAAATATAGGATATTGTAAAAGGTGCATTGATGTTGGAAATAAGTATTGTCTCATATAGCAAAAATTGCAATTTGATTGTAAAAATTTTAAGAGAAAAATTGAAACTCTCTTGGGATTCGAACGCTCGATCTGCAAGTTACCAGTCTAACACCTTAGTCCACTTCGCTAATCAGAGTCGGTTTACATTTAATACAAGACCAATACTTTGGTATGTGAAAATTCCAGACAATGTTGGATTTTTACAGGAGAATAAGCCCCCTTACATTTTCAGTTTTAACACATTTGTACAATGATCCCAGGCGTGGTTATGTGCAATTGTGGTAAATTTGACCTTGTCTTTGATGAAATATCATACGTGGTCGTGTAGCAATCATTCTGACCTTTCAAGAGTGAATTTCATTAAAAGTTATAACAAATGACAGATATGCACAAAGAAAACGAAATAGATAAATAGATAGAATAGCCAAAAATGATATCATTGAAGCTGAGTTAACTTACACGGGGAAAAGTTGTCCTGTACTTTGAAGTGATGTTAATTCAAAAGTGCGTGGGGAAAATCAGTGATATTTTTTCTGAGTCGGCAATCACACAGCCGGTCAAACTAAAAAAGAAATTTTGATTTTGTTTGGAGTGACTGTTGATGGATGTGGTGTGACTGTTGATGGAAGTAGTGTGACTGTTGATGGAAGTAGTGTGACTGTTGATGGATGGTTGGTGTGGTGTGACTGTTGATGGAAGTAGTGTGACTGTTGATGGATGGTTGGTGTGGTGTGACTGTTGATGGAAGTAGTGTGACTGTTGATGGATGGTTGATGTAGTGTGACTGTTGATGGATGGTTGATGTGGTGTGACTGTTGATGGATGGTTGATGTGGTGTGACTGTTGATGGAAATGGTATGACTACATGTTGATCGAACACAGGTCTATTGTACGTGTAAATCGTTATAGATTACTGCTGTAGCTTTATGGCTAGGGAAACATATACGTATGAGAGGAGTGAATAACAATGAGTTGTATCGTGCAACTCACAAATTGAACGCTAGATACAGATTCATGTAACTATTCCCAAGCTTCGTCACAAAACAAACTTTTCTATTTAAAATCACTAATATTTACAAGTGATGCACACTGATCTTTATTGCGGATTGCTCCGTTTACCTGATCAAGATATAGGGCTCACGGCGGGTGTAACCGATTGACAGGGGATGTTTACACCTCCTAAGCACCTGACCCCATCTCTGGTATATCAAGGTGTCCCTGTCCAATTCCTTATATGATATACAAGATTGATCACTGATCATCCGTTGTTCGTCCGTTTGTCTGTAAAATTTTCATATTTTCGACTTCTCATGAATCACCGGGCCAATTCTAACCAAACTTGGCAAAAAGCCTGGGTACAGGGGGTTCAAGTTTGTTCAAATGACGAACCACTAAAGCCAGAAAAGCTCAAATTCACATGAAGCTTCCTGACATAGTGTAGATTCAAATGTGTTAAAAATCATGCTCCCGGGGGTTAGGGCCAAACTTAGTTTATAGTGTTTATGTGTAAAATACTGAAATAACATTTTCTTCAGTGATATTGATACTAAATTGAAACTAAATGGATATCTAGAAAGAGCAGGTAGTCCTTTACCAAAACTGTAAATTTGATGATCCCAGGGGTAGGTATTTTGGTATCAGGGTGGTACCAAAATCGTCAGTTATTGAACGTGTGAACAGTAGAATTTTTTAATTTCTTCTTGATAACTACCATTCCAATTCTCTTCAAATTTGGTATGAAGCATCTTTGGGACAAGGGGGACATAAATTGTAAACTTTAGGACTCCTGCACCCCCAGGGCCTTACAAAAATTAACCAATTTTCAAAAATCTTCCTCTCTACACCTGCATATCTTTAAGAAAAACTAAATGCATATAAGTGATATAGAACAGCAAGGCCTCTACGAAGGTTTTAACTTTCAGGATCCCCGGGGTATAGACTGTGACTCTAGGGTGGGGCCAAACTTGTTATATATATCTAATGATATTTGCTTTAATGCTATTGATACTAAATTGAAACTAAATGGATCTTTACGTGATGTAGGTACCCCTTTACCAAACTTTTCATGATCGTAGGGGTAAGGGTTTGGTTTCAGGGTGGTGCCAAAATTATCATGATTTGAAGAACTTTCGCAACTCCAGGGTTTTCACTCAAGCATGTGTCCAAATTAGTCATATCGTTTAATGTTGATGCTGGATATATTATGTAAAGCTTTCATCAGTGTATGCACTTTTGAAGTTTTAAAAACACGTCTTCTTATACCTCTTGTAACAAAGTTCAAAGTTGTGGGGGTTATACTGGAATCAAGTTGTCCGTCCATCCGTCAGTAGACGCAATGGTTTCTGGCCTTTAAAGCGTTATCCTTTCCACCTACAGTCACCATATCATACATATGGACGACTACCCATATGACGAAGATGTCGCCTATCGATTTTGGGGTAAAAAGGTCAAAGGTCAAGCGCACCCCTAGAAAAGAGACTACCCAAGGTTTTGTCATGCCCTTTCTTTTTTACACCCAGGAAAGAGGTAATTATACCCCCTCAACAAAGTTGTTGGGGTATACTTGAATCGGGTTGTCCGTCTATCCGTCCGTATGTAGACGCAATGGTTTCCAGACTCTAAAGCGCCACAGTCACCATATCATACATATGGACTACTCATGGGACGAAGATGTTCCCTATCGATTTTGGGGTCAAAGGTCAAGCGTACTGGACATCGAAGTAGCAATATGGTTTCTGGGTTCTAAAGCGTTATCCTTTCCACCTACAGTCACCATATCATACATATGGACTACCCATGGAATGAAGATGTTCCCTATCGATTTTGGGGTCAAAAAGTCAAAGGTCAAGCGCAGTGGACATCGAAGTAGCAATATGGTTTCTGGGCTCTTAAGCATTATCCTTTCCACCCACAGTCACCATATCATACATATGGACTACTCATGGGACGAAGATGTTCCCTATCGATTCTGGGGTGAAAAGGTCAAAGGTCAAGCGCACTCCTAGAGAAGAGACTACCCAAGGTTTTGTCATGCCCTTTCTTTATTCTCAAGAAAGAGGTAATGTATACCTATTAACAACACCCTTTGGGAGATTGGGGTAAGCGGGGGTATTCTTAGTGAACATTGCTCACAGTACTTTTTGTTTTATACTGTTGCTGAATATTGGCTTAGATATTCAGGAATTTTTTTTCTAGATTCCATAGTCCTTGGAACTAGTGATACTTTTAATTAGTACTCAGGTGACCAATAAGGCCTGTGGGCCTATTGTTAAAAAAATATTAAATTTTTTGAACATTGTGTTCATGTATTGTTGTTACAATGTTGAAATGATCACTTTTCAGTTCTTGTTGACTGTCGAAGGACCATTAGCTGTCATTTTGTCACAAAAAATTGAATTCAATTAAAATTGCTCTATATTATATATTTCAGTGATAACACTAGTGTTTAATTATTACCAACACTTTTTAACCTCAAAACAGGCACATGAATATGTGATTTTGGTGATTAAATAATAATTGTCTTCTAAAGACAATAATTTTTCGGAATCCTTATATATTTCTTTACATTAAAGGCCGTTAACTAACGTGGTTTTATTAGGTTTCTCTTGTTTTTATTATATAGCTAATAATTAGTCTATTATAAAATCTGCGTAAAATCTAGAGAATGTTGGTGTTCAATATCCTGAGAATTTATTGAACGCTAACTTTGCATTACGTAAATGTATGCGCCCGAAACATTCCGAATATGAGCGTTCAATATTGACGTTACCGTAACGACCAATCGGAACTCCTCGAATGTCTCGCGCACTCGACATAGATCTCGGATGTAATACGGTGGCATCCATGAGTGAATTTGATGCATTGCCAATTGGCAATGCATCAAATTCACTCATGGATGCCACCGTATTACATCCGAGATCTATGTCGAGTGCGCGAGACATTCGAGGAGTTCCGATTGCCGTAACGACGTAAACAAGCCAAATTGGCAGACGACGGTCCTCCGAATCTGACAGAGCCGGTATTTGATATTTACTTAAGCAAAATGTTTTACTGTACCTGAATTATGATGTTCCCATTCACAAAATCAGTTTGCTTCATGCATTAATGACAGGTTAAATATTGAACAGTTAAGAAATGCATGCTGATATTGCACACCTTCACCTTAGATGCCAATATTGACGAATTCTCGTCTATTTTGGGGTATTTTGAGTGAAAAGGGATATAATATAACAACTAAATACTTTAGCTATATAATAAAAGGGTTATTGAACTTATATAGGTGAATATTGGCACTCGTTGGCTGTCAAAATGCACTCGCAAGCTCGTGCATTTTAACAGCCAACTCGTGCCAATATTCACCAATATAACTTCAATAACCCTATATTATTAGTCGTTAATATATATTCCTATGCCATTGAGAAATTTTGACAAAAACATGGTTAACTTTAATAAATGATTTCAATGTATTTTTCCTTATATTTATTAATATACAAAAATGTTTGGTCTTCGACAAAACAAAACACTTATTAGGTTTGTTACTGACTGTCAACAGAAACATGTCGGGTTGTTTAAGTTGATAGAAGGCGAGGTTGCCTCGCCTTCTTTGGACTTGAACAACACGACATGTTTCCGTAATATTGGTCCTGCAGATATGCAAAATCAGTGCTGGATTTAAAGTCTTCTCCTAAAATTTTCAAAGTTAAGGTAAATCATAATCTTTTGTTTAGAATTTATCGTTACTTTTATTAGGAGACCTCCCCCCCCCCCCCCCCCCCCCCACCCACCCACCCACCCATTGTGTCTTTTTATTAATTCAACTTAATTTGAAATACGACTACATAATTCAACTTCAAGCTCAATAAAATCCTGGAGCTAGATCCTTGCCTCATGAAGTTGCCACCCTAAATTCAATTCCTGCCGTGTAGGTCCGCCCCAGAATACATGTATGTTCACTATTTTCAGTGGAGAAGCATTTTAAGGTTCTGGTCCTGTTCATGTGAGACATACAAATGTCTTATCCCACTGATTCATAATATTATGAATCAGTGGGATAAGACATTTTTTAAAACGTAGATGAATTAGTGTTCTGTGATAATGACACGTGTATTTAAGCTTCCTGGAACATGAAAAAATGTATAAAGAGACACCATAGATCAGAAAGAAATATTTATTCCTGGTTCGAATTTCCTCCATTGTCATACCCCCCGCAACAAGTTGTGTGTGTGTGTGGGGGGGGGGGGGGGGGGTTATACTGGATTCGGGTTGTCCGTCTGTCTGTCCGTCCGTCCGTCCGTCTGTAGACACAATGGTTTCCGGGCTCTAAAGCATTATCCTTTCCACCTACCGTCACCATATCATATATATGGACTACCCATGGGATGAAGATGTTCCCTATCGATTTTGGGGTCCAAAGGTCAAGTGCACTGGACATCGAAGTAGCAATATGGTTTCCGGGCTCTAAAGCATTATCCTTTCCACCTACAGTCACCATATCATACATATGGACTACCCATGGCATGAAGATGTTCCCTATCGATTTTGGGGTCAAAAGGTCAAAGGTCACGCGCACTGGACATCGAAGTAGCAGTATGGTTCGGTTTGTCATGCCATTTGTTTTTTACACTCAGAAAAGAGGTAGTTTATACCTATTACCAACACCCTTTGGGAGATTGAGGTAAGCGGGAGGTATTCTTAGTGAGCATTGCTCACAGTACCTCTTGTTTACATATAGGTTATAGTGCAATATCCTTGACCCAGGCGCCTCAATGCCCAGAATCACTTGAAATTCGATCTTAATCCCCCATGTATATTGAGCAGTGCGTTGTCTCCTTTCCTCTCAAAGGATGGTTGCCCACGGTACATTCAACTTTCTTTAATTAATTTCATCAATTAACAGGAATTGTCCACACCACAGAATAATTGCCCGATACTTTGATCGTATTACAGACATGGTCACACAATGTGATGTAGTTTGTTCCTGTTTTCTCAGGTTTCCTGTGTGTGTTGGTTGCGTGCGTGTACTCGGATACTCCGGCGAGAAGTAGCGATGTTGATAACCAGGTAAGTATTTTCTATAATTAAAGTCTGCATGTACTCACATTAATGTCTGTAACGGTATACAGAGAGTTCATATGAATGACTAATGAGTTCATATGAATGACTAATGAGTTCATATGAATGACTAATGAGTTCATATCAATGTCCTCTTTACAGCTTATTCACATTGATGTTCAACCTAACGTTTTAAGAAGTGTTCACATTAATGTTTTGTATGTGTTAGATTGATGCAGACCTTCACCATGTTATATTCATGTCTGTATTTATTTCACACATTAACGTTTATAATGTGTTCATATCAATGTGTATAAGATGTTCATATTAATGTGTATAATATGTTCATATCAATGTGTATAATATGTTCATATCAATGTGTATAAGATGTTCATATTAATGTGTATAATATGTTCATATTAATGTGTATAATATGTTCATATTAATGTGTATAATATGTTCATATTAATGTGTATAAGATGTTCATATCAATGTGTATAATATGTTCAATGTGTATAAGATGTTCATATCAATGTGTATAAGATGTTCATATTAATGTGTATAATATGTTCATATTAATGTGTATAAGATGTTCATATTAATGTGTATAAGGTGTTCATATCAATGTGTATAAGATGTTCATATCAATGTGTATAAGATGTTCATATCAATGTGTATAAGATGTTCATATCAATGTGTATAAGATGTTCATATTAATGTCTGTAACGCGTTCACATTAATGTATAATATAATGTGTTCACATGTCTGTAACGCGTTCACATTGATGTATAATATAATGTGTTCACATGTATGTAACGCGTTCACATTGATGTATAATATAATGTGTTCACATGTATGTAACGCGTTCACATTGATGTATAATATAATGTGTTCACATGTATGTAACGCGTTCACATTGATGTATAATATAATGTGTTCACATTGAAATATCTGTAGTTTTTTCGCATTAATTAATGTTTGTAACTTGTGATTTAATGACTGTAAGATCATCATACTTTGCATGCTTTTTTGTAGAAAGTTCAAAGGATTTTCAAGGGTAAGTAAATTTGAAAGTTATTTTCAATGTCTAAGCATTTTCTTTTAATTTCACTGTGTTATTCAAAGCAGTTTACACCCTAACATAAGTTCTTTGTATTTAATTGTCTACAGTAATCAAGCAAAACAAGTTATCTTTCTTTGCTTGGTAGATATTTCTGAAGATGATTATGACGTAACAGACAGACAGAAACGGACTAGTGAATCTAAGAAGACACATCCAGGGCACGCAAAAAACGACCACAGCAAAAAGAAAGGTCGTAATCACGGGACCAAAAGCGTCACTGCAACGGGACTGAAGAAATCTGATAAGGTACAAGGATTCTACTTGTGAATTTGCTGTTTTTATGTACATGTACATATAGAGGTTGGGCCTAAATTACAAATGTGTTTGTTTCCAAGAAGGCACACCCGGGAAAACATAAAGAGCACAGCAAAAAGAAACAAGAGAACATGGGAACCAAAAACGTCACAGCAACGGGGCTCAAGAGCAAGACGTCGGATAAGGTACACGAATGAATTCTACGTGTAGTCGTATGATATTTTGTTGTGGTAACATTTATATGTGGGTTGGGCCTAAATTAAAGGTGTGATTGGTGGGTTTTTTAAATATATTTTCCGACCGACGTCCTCTAAAATATACCCTCTACCCTCGCTAAAAAAAATGTTTGAACTTATGATCGATTACCTCCATGGTTAAGTGTTTGCGTGACTATGACATCCTGATCTTCAAAGTACTGAGTTCGTTCGAGACCGTCGTTCTTCGAACGAGCACAGATTCCTGCCGATTCCGAACTCCGAGAACGGGTTCGAGGCGCAGGAACTGCAAGTAGTGTGATCTAAGAACAAACACGTTTGTGCACACATGTTCTCGTCATTTGCGACTCTAACACAGGAGTTCGAAACACTATAGCTCATGGCTTGGTCATTATTAATAAAATTTCGAACTCCTTTGACTCTAAGAACTGAGCATGAAAACAACGGGAACGTCGATCTCGAACACACTTATGGATGTTTATAGAAGAATAAACTCTAAGGTTACTGTATGCTTCTGAAGATCGTGAATGCGAAATAAAGTATAGTGGTCTTTTTCTTCTGTAGGTGTCAGAAACTGAATTGCTTGCAACTGTGATGTTTTTTATTTCATTAAATACTATTGAATAAACTGAAGATCATATGATATGATATACTTGTTTGCCCAACTCTCTATTTTGCATTGCTTTACATAGGAGTTATGAAATTGATCACTGTTGTTCGTTATATTCACCTTTCATACTGGACGGACTAGTGAAATGCTTTGCGGACTAGTGAACATCCGTACGAACTAGTGCTTGAGAAAGTTAATTTCGAACCCTGATTGGTCTGAGTGTACCATACAATTTATAAATCCATACACGGTCTTGCGCCTGCGTACTTGAGTGAACTAGTGACCCCATATCAACCACCAAGAATACATTACATTTCTGAAAATGGAATGTTTCTTAAGCCCCTAGGAACTCGCACATAGTCGTACGGTGATATACAATTTGACTATTCAGCACCAACATTATCAGATCACTAAGACTAGCTGCAGAACTGTAGCTCTCTGAAAAAATATCGGGGCGGATCAGAGAGCTACAGATCCACTCCTCCTAGTCCCAAGCATCTGATCCCACCTCTGGTATATCCGTGTTTGCCCAACTCTCTATTTTGTATTGCGCTTATAGGAGTTATGAGATTGATCACTGTTCGTTATCTTCACCTTTCATCCACCCCTTTTAAAAATATTGGGACGGATCAGAGAGCTACAGATCCACCCCTTATAAAAACCTTCGATTTAGAGCGCACAAAAGCAGACGCACGGCTGAGGCCTGATATCGGCGGTTTTTATAAGGGGTGGATCTGTACAAATGTAGCTCTCTGATCCGTCTCAATCTTTTTCAGAGAGCTACAGTTCTGCAGCTAGACTAAGACTAGAAAAATCGCTAAACCTTTTAAAAAGAAACCGAAAGACACTCCTCTTTAAAGTTTTTTTTATTTGCAAATTTTAGTATTTGATAATAACATTCATACATACATTCACACAAATAGTTTAGTTATTATAGGATTAAACATTCTTTTTCAAGAATTTATCGATGTGTAAACTCCGGACATTTTACTCACAAACTGAATATAAGTGCGAAGCACTTTTATGTTAAGTTTGTGAGTAAAATGGCCGGAGTTTACACATCGATAAATTCTTCAAAAAGAATGTTTGATTCTTATAATTCCAATTCATTCACTTCATTAACAATTGCAAAAATTTGAATAGTTTCCCCACACTATGTTATTTGTTTTCAGGCGTGTATGAATACATCGCGTTTTCGGATTTATTGATGTATAAACTCTTGTTCAGCTTTATTTTTGTCTAATCAAAACACTTGTAATAAATAACATTGGAATTATACTAACATATCAAGGTTGACAGTACCAAGTAAAGAGTGGAAAGGCATTAATCAAAAATATTTTTCCATACAGCCCAGATTGTTCTGAATTTATTAAAATTACAGTTTTTTGAAAATATACAATGATCAATTTCATATTTCATCCTAATATATTGTAATACACCCTCAAAAGATGGTAATCTGTTTTGTTTGCAACATAAATATATATGTTGTTTGGTATATAAAATTATGAAATTTATTACTTTGTTGGAATTTTGTAATGGACAATCACCAAATATAATATTAAATACATTGAAACCAATTCTATTTGTTGTTTTCTCATAAATATGTAAGCTTAGTTGGTTCCACAAAGTTCCTATTTTGTCGCAAAACACAAAAATATGTTCAATGTTTTCAGAGCTGTGTCCACAAAATGAGCAAATATCATTATCCACAACTTTAATTTTTTTTTCAAGTAACTTTTAACAGGTATAATTCTATGTAAAATTCTGTATTGCAACCATTGTGCTGCTGAATCTGATATTAATTTAAAACATTTCTAAAACTTCTTTGATAATAATATCTCTATAGCCCCTCAAAAATGGACAGGAATTCCATTTAGCAATTGAAGTCGGAATTTCTTCTTTATAAGTAATGTTCTTATATATATAATTTGTGCATTTCTTATGCAATAGTATATCTTCATAGTGTAAAGGTGTGGATGGACCATTAACATATTTTCTCAACTCTTTTGACACACAGTTGTTGTTTTTTTTGCCATTGTAGAAATAGAATTTAAAATACTGTTGTATTGCATAAAACAAACATGATCAATATCAATTTTTTTTCCAAATCTATCCATTGTTAAAAAAACACCGTTAGAGTCTACAAAAGCATTGACTGTCTTGACACCTTTTTCATACCACTTTTTTGCAAACACATATGACTTGCCAACTTTAACTTTTGAATTGTACCATATTGGAACATTTACAAATTTCGTTTGCGTCCGAGAATTCAATGCCAAGTGTAAACTCATTACCTTCAACCATGAAGTAAAAACATCAGTCCAAAATGGATTAAAAGTATTTTTTAGCAGACAATATATATATTCATCCCCAAATTCTAAGATTTTATTCACCACTCCTTTTCTATAAGAAGCTTCAAAAATGTTTATCCAGGCTTGGTTGCATGTTATTACTTTTCGAATCCATGAGCACTTTAAAGATATTATGAAATTATTTATATTGGTTATGTTGAGCCCATCCAACATGCATTTTTGAGTAACCGTTACTCTTTTAACTTTATCACATTTTGCTTTCCATATAAATCTAAAGAGTTTAACCTCTTTAAAGTTGCTTTTAATGTTTTATTACAAATGATATTCTTAACGTATTCAGTTTGTTTTATTTCAGACTTTTTAATAGCTGATAATTATTTTATATGTTTATGTAAAATGATATCATGAATTGTTTTTCAATCGTATGTTTCATAGATTATAAAAATAAAATCCGTAAGTGATGAAATAAGAGGGTGGATAAAGTAATTTAAATCTAATTGGATTGTAACCTCCTGTGGGGATATGGGCGACTAAATATGGCGGTCCTTCGGATGAGACCGCAAAAACCGAGGTCCCGTGTCACTGCAGATATGGCACGGTAAAGATCCCTCCCTGCTCAAAGGCCGTAAGCGCCGAGCATAGACCTAAGTTTTGCAGCCCTCCACCGGCAGTGGTGACGTCTCCATATGAGTGAAAGATTCTCAAGAGGGACGTTAAACAATATTCAATCAATCAATCGAGTACCTACTGAACAAACTAAAGCGGGAGTTCTTTGTGTTTGGTCTTTCTGTTTGTCAGCGACTTTTATACAATCTGACGACTATGAATTAGGTCAAGGTTAAACTTTATTCCAGGTCAAGGTATATGTCTTTAAGTACTACAACACTTTTGGAGACCATAGTTTTTCACAATTTTGTTTGTTTTACAGGGAGATTCCATATACGCTAACAAGAAAACGGATGTCAATCAGAAAGCTACGGTGGTTGGTGGGGAGGCCAAGTCCGATAAGGCTGTCCAGCCCGTCAAAGTTGACCCTTCAGAAGTGGCTGACAATGATCTCAAGACAGGGGTCGGCGTAACGGTCGTCATTGTCATCGTCACTGTCCTCGCAATTGTCGCTGCTATTTGTATTTCGGTAAGAGTGTTGGTACCTGTATGCAAGTACAAAATAAATCATACATGCGGGTTTTTAAATGTAAGGTGAAATATGCATGCAATATGCAATCAAATAGCGGTAATTTTAAAATATTGATCGTAAAAAGTACATGAAAGATCGCTCCTACATACCTAATTAATATAACCTTGCTCACGCAAAGATGGAGATTAAAAAAAAAACCTCTAAAGCTACAAGTGGATTTTTACATAGTAGTTAATTTCAACAGGTCTCGTGTGGTTCTTAAGATATTCAGTCATTTCTTTAGACGTATTCTCACCCAGTCCGTGGTCCCACGCTGATTGTCATATACATTGTATTTCCATTAGCCTGGTTCCCGTCCTGGTTTTTTGCTCCGCCTTTAGTCAGGGAGCCCTATTTCCATCACAGAATGATGTAAAACTTGAAACCCCATTATGACCCCGCCCCGACCTTGGGTGGGAACTTTGAACTTTGCATATTTTCCTATACATTTATTTGTATGTAAATCTCTATTTTGGTCCTGCCCTTGCCCGGGAGGTGGGGAGTCATGGTGTGAACAATCTTGACTTAAACTTAAAAGAGATAGTAAAGCTCATTTTAGTGGTAATTTTTTCTCTCACCCCAAATCATCTTATTCTTTTCTAATATAAAAAAAGATATATGAATGATATTTTTCAACTTTGAAATGACTGCATGTTTGTCTAAAGTTAACACTAGTAGCCAACCTGTATAGCAGATTGAATTACTGTTCATGAAGCAAAAATTCAGGGGACATAATATGAAGATTATAATAGTTTTGAATTCGGAAATGCATATTATTATTTTTTTTTTTACAGGAAATTACTTGTATGAGTCATTTGGACACATTTTAATAGTTTCAGATAATTTGAACAGGGTGACCTCTACTACCCCCCTTTAACCCTTTCCTTCATAATGACGTCTTTGGATGCCTACCGTGATTTGCATGGAGACTCCTTTTCATGTTCTTTGACAAGTAGTATATCAATTTATCAAAATTCGTTAAATCAAGTAATTGTGTACAAATTCCCTTGCAAGTCAGGTTGTGTGATATTTATATTCTATGAAGGAAAGGGTTAATGATAAAGCCTACAAATTGATTTTATCTTTTGAACCCTAGTGATTTTTCAGGAAAGGATTTGTTTACTAAGGGATTATTTGGACGGAAATACTATGCATCATTAATTAGATGACATGGACCTGTGGGAGAAGCTATTTTATCCTCCAAGTATTATACACTTACTATTTGTGTCATCATTCGGTGTAGACTATGTTCCATTAATGTTTTCTGAGTAAAAAATATGTGTGTGGTGTTTTTTTTTAAATTGCTTAAAAGAAGTTGTTTCTTTCCTCCCCAAACTAATGGAGCTCCATTTACTAATCACGTCAGAGACAAAAGATTTCCTTTTTAAAAATCCAAATATTATCCAAATGATGTTAAGATTCAAACCCATATCTTTCGATTACGATGCATAGATCGACGAGCATGACTGAGAGTTTTGTATTGTCTTGATTAATAAACGTACAGGAAGTGCAGTGGCAGAACTCTCCAGTCTCTGGAGGGAAGAAAATGTATTTATTCCATATATAGAATCTACTTAAAACATTCCTGTATTATTTCATCTCGAGTGTCAGCATGGTGTTAATGACTGCTTTTTTTTTCACAGCAAAGAGAAAAAATACGGGAGAAATGGGCAAACATGAAGGATTATAAAAAGGTTACAGAAGAATGAAATATCGAAAGGCCAAGTGAATTGAAAATTAAAAGGAGATTAAGACATGCATGGTGAATTTGATGTTATGAGAATAACGCCATAAGTTGTATGCAGGATTCTAGAATTAAAAAAAATGTAAGCAATTTTACTTCTTCCATCTTCTATATTGCATCTAATATGCATTAAACATACATGACCGTGATAAAACACTATCGCCTCCGCAGTGTCGTTTTATCTTTAAATTAGTAAAATATTTCAAATATAGGATGTACATTGAAGGAGAAAGAAAGACCCCTACGCTATGAATGTAGGGAGTTTAGAGCAAGTATCACCTGCCCTACAGGGTGGCTTGTGACGATTATACATGTATCTCGTGTGCGCCATATAATGCAAAAGACGAGGTATGATAAAGGGAAATATGGCACTGTCGGATGCAGAAAATTTTCAATGGCGTTTACGACCAAAAATGGTACCTTTTCCGCCGAAAAAGGATATTCCATATCCCTAAAATTGCAGGCAATTTTGTTAAATTTATTTTCAACAAAAGGT
>NC_079169.1:9544244-9566355 GCF_947568905.1 Ostrea edulis
AATTTCATTCAATAAAAATCAACAACGACCACTCGATTTTTTGCGCTTTTTCAACATAATTACATTCAAAATAGGTCCTCAGTACCCCTAGCCTGGTTCCCGAGGCCTTCCGATGTGCAAGCACTTCGTGCTTGCACATCGGAAGGCCTCGGGAACCAGGCTACAGTACCCCTCGCTTGCCGAAAGAGGTGAGTAAATGGAGTGGACCTTCGGATGAGACCGCAAAAGCCGAGGTCCCGTGTTACATGCCCTAAAATGATATTTTGTATCACGCTGTCAGCATGAAGAAACCTTTGAAATTAAAAAAAAAAACTTGGTTAAAAAGCAGAAAATGAACTGTTGTGTTTCTTTTAACAATTTTTGTTGTTGATGTAATGAGCCACCTTTAAGCCATATTTCTAATTGCAAATTATAAATACACACATATATACACTGTATATCTTTGTGTGGCATTTCGTGCTTACTGCACCAAATAGCACCTTTATAGATATAACTAATATAATCCCCAAGATCTGAAGAAAAAATCAGCAAAATAAACGTTTCGGATAAACCGCCATTGCGCCGTATATATGATCGGGTTGCTGAGACCGAGGTTATATACATCATTTCATGAATGATAAGAAGTACTATAAGTGTAAACAAGTAATAATTACGCAAATGTATCACTGAAATAAAATTTTAATAGTGAATTTTCTATAAAATTGGCATGTTAAAAATTGTTTACAAATCTGACACGTGCTCATTGCCTCTCGCTCGCTTTTTTCCGAACCTCCAAGGTCAATGCACGTCAAAGATTACGAGCAGGATGACAATGATTCATAAATCGACATTTTCTGTTGATTTGACGGATTTATTGCTTCAGATTCAATCTGATTCTATTAAATTACATACATTCAATCACAAATATGTTGAATATTTGTTCTTTTATTTTTCAATTTATTTACCGTCAGTTACAGCTTGTATTGCTTTTTAAAAGGTAAATCGTGGTCTCTTGTTTAGCAAAATGTTAACGATAAATGAAGCAACGATTTCTTCCTCTCTCGGAGAAATAAATGACAAAATCTTTTGATTTATTGAATTACGTTTATTTGGAGAACTTACATCCCCCCCCCCCCCCAAATCCTTAATATTTGCGTCATTTTATTAATTTCACCTTATCAAAAATTGACAAGAAAATATCAAAAATTGACAGAAAATTGTAAAAATGACAAAATAGGAGATATATTTCAAGCCCAATAAAATCTAACATCCAGAAGCTTCCGAGGGCTTCGTCCCTGGGCCCCCACCAGGGTATCGCCCTGAATCCACTGGGGGCCTCAAGGCGGCCACAGACCCTCTGCCTTATAAAGTATCCCCACCCCCTTAATCGTGATTCCTGGATCCGCCCCTGATATACCATACCATTGTTGAAATTCTCACCACATTTTACCCAAACTCGTACAGAGTACACAAGGATCCACGATGGTATCAACGGCTCAAATCGGCGCGGGTGGTACATGCACCATTGGGTTTGCTCTGAACGCATTAGGTTTGTCTGCCTTGCAAGGCATGCCCACGAGTGTCCACAGACAGACGCAAAGATACCGGAGTTTCTGCACAAGGGTAGATTTGGAGAGAGGTGGAAAGGGGGGTACCGGTATACCTCTCTTCCTCCATTCCCGGCTTCTCTCCCTCTTATCCTTCCCTCTTTTTTTCTCGCCCTCCATTTTACCCTGAGTGTCCATCCTCACATACATACAGTAGAAGCACTAGATATTCCTTCCGAAATGGACACAAGTCTTGCCTTCCCCTTCGATTTATGTAATGCTTTCTAGAATATTAGATATAGGCACCTAATCATAATTCGGGATTAACTGTTCGACGGAAGTGAATTCTGTATTTAGTTCACCTTAAGAATTGTCGGTGTCGTTATCCATCAGCATCTGCATCAACAATAATTCATCATTTTGTAGCCTAGAAGGCGTACTGTTCGCCCATGTAAGTAACGGTGAGCGACCGAGCATAGATTCATCAGGTGAGACATAGGATCTAACACCCTGAAATTGGACAAAAATGCATAATCTTGTATCTTTTTAAAATGCAATTTCAATGTTGTATCGTCGACTGACCAGTTTCGGTGACCTTAATAAACCACGATTTTCTCATTAATCGGTGACCATTGTTAATATAAGTTTGCCAAAAGTTTGTAACTGCTAAGACATATATATACAGGAGGAATGTGCAATTAAACGTCAATGAATAAAATAACATAGTGTAGAATTCTAGACTTTTGATATACTTTATATCAATTTGAAAGTTTGCTTGAAAAAGTAATAAGTAAATGGGCTTATTTTTGGGGTGCCGTGTTGATTTTTTGCATATTCTCCTTCTAGTTGTTAATTTTTGGAAAAAAAATTGAAGACGTACTCTATATATGTTTGCAAACACTAGGGCGAAATTGATGACGCAATCTACACCCGGAAACGACAACGCGCACACGTAAACAAAAGGTCACTGATTCTGGTCAGTCACCGAAATAGGACAGTCGACGATAAAATAAATTTGAAAGGTTAGACCACTATAGGGGGGGGGGGGGAACCAGCAAAAGATAGATCTTGAGTTCTAGATCATGTGTTGTTATCAAATAGTGTATATAGGCGGATCTAGAGTCTAACCCCCCCCCCCCCCCCCCCCCCCCCCCCCCCCCCCCGAGGTGGGTTCCACGCCATGTATTTTTATATTTTTAAGAGTCTAATTGAAACTATAGACTAACATTTAGTATTTTACACCTGAAACACAATTCAAATATAGGCAAATTATTACCGTTCAGTTGTTTTATTTTAAAAATGCCGTCTGCAACTTCTGTAATATGGTGAATTCATACTGTGACTTCTAAATTGGAAGCGAAGAAATGGATGTAGAGTTGTAGGCCCCTGTTCTCTCCGGGTAACAGCAATCGCCGCCAGAGCGAGGCTGCATGTCATGTTCATGTCACTAATGTCTAGGCCTATGGAAGGGAATTACCGCCATGATTAAATGCATTATTCAATCTTGTTGTCTTAATTCTAACTGTGATTTTCACTACATGACATTTTTACTTCCATATTTCCTTGTACATTTTAATTTCCATTCTTAATTCTAAATTCTATTTCACTACATGGCATCCTTATATTTTAATTTTGTATTTGCTTTTGTTTTGCTTTATTCATAAAAAAAAAAAAAAAAATATGACATCCTTAATTCCATCTTACCTTATTTTAAAATTTTAAATTTTAACTTAGAATTTACAACATGACATCCTTAATCTTTCTAATATCAGTTTCAATCTGTAGTTCCGCTTTCATTGCAGTCGCATTATTACACCAAAGGGCATTGCGTTCACTATAATAACAACTGCTCTTCTTTTTTTTAGAAGAAGTCGTGCCTTAATGTTGATGGTTACTTCTCATAGAGACGTAGTACCCGGATATGACTTCTCCCATTTTCACAAGCCAAGTGTGTAATTCGTTTACTCTTGTGAGAGTAAGCGAAGTGGACACGTGGGTTGCGAAGGAGAACCCGTACCCAAATTCTGGGAATGGGTTCCCCTGGGTATTCAGTTCTCCAGGGGCCTATTTCTCAAAGCGTACGACCAGTCGTAAGCTTGATCCGTTCTAAATCAGGGACTAAACCTAAAAATCGGACTTAAACTGCGTTATATTCAGTCTAGACCACATTTCAATAGTTTAACTCTACGCCTGTTTATGGGTAGACGTACATGTAAGTTCTTAGTTTGTACAGTTTCTGGTTTTCGCACTCGCTGTCGTGCAGCTTCCTTTATTTACTTTCGAACTGACGCCTTCCCATTTTTTCATTTTTTTTTTTATCACCAACGTCCTTAGTTCTACATGTGACTGATGCAGAGTTCATTTTGTATAAAAATGAAGAAAAAATAACACGATGAATCGATATGTGTAGGGGTGTACATGTACCAGGCCAAATATATACATATATATATGTTTGTTTCCACTTTCACCTCAAAATTTCTAAGGGTCGGTAGGTAGGTAGTTTTTTTTAATTTTTTTTTTTATTTTTATTTTATAGGTTGAATAATTTTCTAATGATTTAGTATTCCACTATGCATAAAATTAAGTGATTAATTAGTAATCAAATAAAATCTATATGATGAATCAATACATTTAATCACTTTACTGTAAACAAAAACTGTTTCTGTGTTTTGGAATCTGTCTAGTATTAGTGCATAATAAATAACTTGATAAATAAGTCAATAAATATACTCTTGTTGTAGTGATGACATTTGCAAAATCTGTGAGAATGGAAAAAAAAAATGTATTAGGATCGGCAGAAATTTTTAGGGTAGGTGGGGAAAGTGGAAACCAACATATGTTTAAGTTAGCATAGGCCCGATGGGCCGGGTGTTTGGTTTATTTTTACACTCTCTGTTAACATAATGTTTGTGAATATACACATGTCACTATAAATAAACTACTACTAGTAGTACTACTACTATATTTTTTTGGCCCCTTGGTATGTTTAAAAAAAGAGAAGGATATTTTACAAGTCGGTAAATGGAAATGTATTCAGGATAAAAGGCGTGGATCTAGGCATAATCACTGGGAGTGTTATATATAGCCCCCCTTTCTCTCTCTCTCTCTCTCTCTCTCTCTCTCTCTCTCTCTCTCTCTCTCTCTCAGAGCAAAAATTAAGAGCTACAAGGGATTTCTGAATGTTTGCAAAAGTATTTCCCACATTAAATAAAATTGAATTATAACATAGCGTTTCATATGTTCAATTTACATGTGTTTTGTTGCTCTGGGGCAATTAGGTTTTTTAAAAAGAATTGTCAAAAGGGGTGATTGAGTGTACACAGAAACATTAAAAACACCCCTAATATTCCCCAATTGTTAAATCCATTGGGGGTGTCGGAGGAGGCAAGGTTCTTTTCATTGATGTAATCTTACATTTTCACTCTCATTTTACTAATTGTAAAAATATATTTTTAAAAAAAAGGGGGGGGGGGGTAGCGGCCAATAATCGAAAAATGATAAAAACAACCAACTTATACTCTTGTCAGAAAGCTACTCATCCTATTCTAATTGACAATCGCGTACATTATTTAAAGTACCTCGATATATATTTTTTTCTACGATGGAGAGAAAGTATTGATTCTCCTCATGTAATCACAGTCTCTAAGCAAATATACGATGGTCTGCACGTGCTTAGTACTCAGCTAAGGGATCTAAGTTTTTGGACATTCCACGCTTTCAGAAACGCAATTTAGGCCCATCTAGGTATTAACATAACTTGGTTAATCGGACCAATTTACGCTCAAATATGCGGATTTTTAAAAAACGGTTCCTAGAAGTCGTCCTAATGTCAGTTTCTTATCCGGGGAGCAGTTGTTGTTGCAAACGTTATGGCCTCTGGTGTAATAATGAGACATAGAATGACGATTGCAATTAAGCATAATACAGGATTATCAAGAAAAGCGGAACAACAGATTAAATCTCGATAAAAATTAAAAATGTCATAGAGTAAAATCCCAGTTAGAATTAAGAATATACGAAGGGTACATAGAATTATGGCGGTAATTCCCTCTCCTAGATGTCAGGGCACTACTGGCGTGCCTTCATTAAAGTCCTGTCCCGTGGGATTCCGGGTCAGAAGATATCCTCAGTAACCCTTGCTTGTCGGAAGAGGCGACTGAATGAGGCGTTCCTTCGGATGAGACCGATAAAACTGATGTCACAGCAGGTGTGGCACGATAAAGATACCTCCCCGCTCAAAGAAAGTAAGCGCCGTCCATAGGCCTAAATTTTGCAGTCATTCACCTGAATGGTGACATCTCCATATTAGTGAAAGATTCTCGAGAGGGACGTTAAACAATATTCAATCAATCATTGAAATCCTACAACAGAAATTTCTCGAGTGAACAAAAACTCTCTGTCAGTTCGTGTTTATTGTTTCTTACACACCCCGGAAGTCAACTAAAGCAACCTATCAGCACTTCCTCTAAATCTGTCAGCGCAATGCTACAGCCACGAGTCCGGACAACTTATCAGCACTTCCTCTAAATCTGTCAGCGCAATGCTACAGCCACGAGTCCGGACAACTTATCAGCACTTCCTCTAAATCTGTCAGCGCAATGCTACAGCCACGAGTCCGGACAACCTATCAGCACTTCATCTAAATCTGTCAGCGCAATGCTACAGCCACGAGTCCGGACAACTTATCAGCACTTCATCTAAATCTGTCAGCGCAATGCTACAGCCACGAGAAGGACAACCTATCTGCACTTCATCTAAATCTGTCAGCGCAATGCTACAGCCACGAGTCCGGACAACTTATCAGCACTTCATCTAAATCTGTCAGCGCAATGCTACAGCCACGAGAAGGACAACCTATCTGCACTTCCTCTAAATTTGTCAGCGCAATGCTACAGCCACGAGTCCGGACAACTTATCAGCACTTCCTCTAAATCAGTCATCGCAATGCTACAACCACGAGTCCGGACAACCTATCAGCACTTCATCTAAATCTGTCAGCGCAATGCTACAGCCACGAGTCCGGACAACCTATCAGCACTTCCTCTAAATCTGTCAGCGCAATGCTACAGCCACGAGTCCGGACAACCTATCTGCACTTCCTCTAAATCTGTCAGCGCAATGCTACAGCCACGAGTCCGGACAACCTATCTGCACTTCCTCTAAATCTGTCAGCGCAGTGCTACAGCCACGAGTCCGGACAACCTATCTGCACTTCCTCTAAATCTGTCAGCGCAATGCTACAGCCACGAGTCCGGACAACCTATCTGCACTTCCTCTAAATCTGTCAGCGCAATGCTACAGCCACGAGTCCGGACAACTTATCAGCACTTCCTCTAAATCTGTCAGCGCAATGCTACAGCCACGAGTCCGGACAACCTATCAGCACTTCCTCTAAATCTGTCAGCGCAATGCTACAGCCACGAGTCCGGACAACCTATCAGCACTTCCTCTAAATCTGTCAGCGCAATGCTACAGCCACGAGTCCGGACAACCTATCAGCACTTCATCTAAATCTGTCAGCGCAATGCTACAGCCACGAGTCCGGACAACCTATCAGCACTTCCTCTAAATCTGTCAGCGCAATGCTACAGCCACGAGTCCGGACAACTTATCAGCACTTCATCTAAATCTGTCAGCGCAATGCTACAGCCACGAGAAGGACAACCTATCTGCACTTCCTCTAAATTTGTCAGCGCAATGCTACAGCCACGAGTCCGGACAACTTATCAGCACTTCCTCTAAATCAGTCATCGCAATGCTACAACCACGAGTCCGGACAACCTATCAGCACTTCCTCTAAATCTGTCAGCGCAATGCTACAGCCACGAGTCCGGACAACCTATCAGCACTTCCTCTAAATCTGTCAGCGCAATGCTACAGCCACGAGTCCGGACAACCTATCAGCACTTCCTCTAAATCTGTCAGCGCAATGCTACAGCCACGAGTCCGGACAACCTATCTGCACTTCCTCTAAATCTGTCAGCGCAATGCTACAGCCACGAGTCCGGGCAACCTATCTGCACTTCCTCTAAATCTGTCAGCGCAATGCTACAGCCACGAGAAGGACTACCTATCTGCACTTCATCTAAATCTGTCAGCGCAATGCTACAGCCACGAGTCCGGACAACTTATCAGCACTTCCTCTAAATCTGTCAGCGCAATGCTACAGCCACGAGTCCGGACAACCTATCAGCACTTCCTCTAAATCTGTCAGCGCAATGCTACAGCCACGAGTCCGGACAACCTATCAGCACTTCCTCTAAATCTGTCAGCGCAATGCTACAGCCACGAGTCCGGACAACCTATCAGCACTTCCTCTAAATCTGTCAGCGCAATGCTACAGCCACGAGTCCGGACAACCTATCTGCACTTCCTCTAAATCTGTCAGCGCAGTGCTACAGCCACGAGTCCGGACAACCTATCAGCACTTCCTCTAAATCTGTCAGCGCAGTGCTACAGCCACGAGTCCGGACAACTTATCAGCACTTCCTCTAAATCTGTCAGCGAAATGCTACAGCCACGAGTCCGGACAACCTATCAGCACTTCCTCTAAATCTGTCAGCGCAATGCTACAGCCACGAGTCCGGACAACCTATCAGCACTTCATCTAAATCTGTCAGCGCAGTGCTACAGCCACGAGTCCGGACAACCTATCAGCACTTCATCTAAATCTGTCAGCGCAGTGCTACAGCCACGAGTCCGGACAACCTATCAGCACTTCCTCTAAATCTGTCAGCGCAGTGCTACAGCCACGGGTCCGGACAACCTATCAGCACTTCCTCTAAATCTGTCAGCGCAGTGCTACAGCCACGAGTCCGGACAACCTATCAGCACTTCCTCTAAATCTGTCAGCGCAGTGCTACAGCCACGAGTCCGGACAACCTATCAGCACTTCCTCTAAATCTGTCAGCGCAGTGCTACAGCCACGAGTCCGGACGACGAACTTACAAAACCATCCACCCACCGTCTCTCAGATCCTCTGAATTTCTGACCAATCAACCATAGCGTTTCTCCATTGCTGATCGACCAAATCACATCCCGGATTTAGTTTACTCCGCTCTTTACGGAAGAAAGCATTAATTCAGGAATATATGGAAACAAATAAAACAAAGCGTTGTCCTGATATTTGATCATAGACACGCTGTTGTTCCAAACTTTCCCCGATCGTCGAAATTGGGTTGAGGTGTTTGATAAAACTAGAAAGTGTACAGTGGATATATTTGTTTCCATATATTCCCGAATTTATTTTTTCTTCCGTAACCATATGCCTTCCTGCGAAATATATCCATAAATTGAGATATTATGCAAAAACTTCAACCATCTATATTTCCGCTTCGGTAGCCTACGCGTTGGTCACAATTTAGCCTACACCCCGCATGCTGGGGTGTACTCGGTGTGTTAGAAGATATGAGTATGTATCTATTTTATGTAATGATTTATTTGTGTCGCTTATGTTGTGTTCACACCAACAGACAAATCAAGTTTAATTGAATAAATTTTAAGTGCAAAAAGGTCATGTTTAGAACACTGTAGCTCAATAACAAGTGTTGCGACTCCAGTTTTTTTGTTTTTTTGTTTTTTTTGTTTTTTTTATAATTTCCTAATTCTTCTTCAATGTAGAAATCAAAAATACACTCTAAATCTCAGGTGCGAACCTCTTTAAGATATAACTTTAGAGTTTCATTGGGATATGACATGAAGTTGGTCACGTAAATAAATAACACTCTAATGATACATGTATAAACCGTATCAAACTTAGCTGCAGATATGTGGCTCTCTGGGAAAATATTTGGACAGACCAATATTTTCCCAGAGAACCAGATCTGCAGCTATATCGCACTGCATTTTTTTTTTCGATGTTGAAAACCAAACGAAAGTTTTACCAATATAATAAACTTTATGTATACACTGTATATAATGGCAATTTCCTACCATTTCGACAAATCATTAATTGGTACGTGTATTACATGCAGCTGATCTATTCAATGCAGGAGGAAAACAGTGATTTTATGAAGGATTGACTTTTGTTGTGGATCTACGCGTGGGAAAAGTATTACTAGAAAACTCATAAAGTAAGAGTATCCGTTTACAATATGTAGTTATTGTAGTCGTATCCAAATTATTTTATGAATGCATAAAATTTAACCCCAACCCCCCTTTACAAGTCCATCGCTCGAAGTGGTACACCCTAACCTGTTCCCAGGCTGATTGACTTTTTTTTTAAATTTATTTATTCGCTGAACGCATCCCGTCAACAGCCTCCAGGCCGTGCCACGCCTTCCCGTCGCCACAATGTTGTTTAGTGTTTACTTTCAAAATTCAGCTTTTGGAGCTTATATATGACCATAAACAGGGTGATTATTACTCGACTCTGAGATTTTGTTGTTGTAGAAAATCAGTTTGATTGCTATTGGATCCGATTCAGTTAAGGTATTCCATGTATAATGAAATGATAATGAACAATTTTGAAGGATTTAGATCAACATAAATGTTTATTGTTAAATAATGGTGAAAGTGAAGCAGATGAAATTCACATGAATGGTAAATGATTAGAAGCTGGCCTTTTTGCACTTAAGACTTTTTGGAAGAGTTGTCTGCCCTTTGTAAAAATAAGAAAAATCTAATTTTCTAAAAATGTGTGTGGTCAATGATTACTTTTATTTCATATTTTCACTAAGAGAAAGTGTTTGTAACTTTCTACCAAGAGATTTATATGAAAATATAATTTCTTTTTCAAATATTGTAATAAAACATGCTTTTCCCATATACTTCAATGTTAAATTCTATATGAAATAAATCAAGCAGTAAACAAAATTTTAAAAATTCCTATGGTGGATTATTTTTATTTGATGAACCCTTCAAAATGATACCATGGTTACAAAAATTCCACCATCCATTTATTAGATATGAAATATGGTCATTATACATTGAATACCTTAAATTGAATAATTTGCATCAAGTGTATAACTTATATAGTTTGATAAAAAAAAAAGTACTTTTATTCGTGTAATAATATTCAAGATCTACTTTCATAAGCCATGTCTCAAATTTACTCTGTTTTATATGTGTCATAGAGTGCCTTAGAGAATGAAAATAAGAAAATAACAATTTTTAAATTGTATTGAAATCTATATTGTGGGTGGATGGGTGTATGTTCCCGCTTGCTGTTATTGTGCGTGGATGGGTGTATGTTCCCGCTTGCTGTTACATGTATTGTGCGTGGGTGGGTGTATGTTCACGCTTGCTGTTATTGTGCGTGGGTGGGTGTATGTTCACGCTTGCTGTTATTGTTTTTAACAATACATTTTGTTGTTGAAGGATACAAATCACGCCATCATAAAAAGAGTATGCCAACTCAAGACAAAGAAAGGACACACCAAAGAAACCAACAAACACTGCGACAGCGTGTTAATCATCACGAAGAGAAATTACTGAAACATTTACAGATTCTTCATTCCATAAAACACAATAACCAGGAAAGTACATGTATATTCCTTTGTGTGTCCTGTAGATGTAAAGAGTGAAAATATTCGTGTATCATAAATTTGATAGACTCTCCGATGAAAATGAGCTTCGCCTCAGTATGTGGTGTGCAGATTGGTAGTCGATGGGAGAGTGGAAAAGTTTAGTTTTCTCAGGAGACACATACGTGCACATTTATGCAATTCGTGAGGACCGATGATGAAAATGTCGCCTTGATATAGCTTTTGTTTTACCACTGACATTTTATGGAAAATAATTCTCAAGTTCGTCTTTATCGCTAGAATTTTTTTTATAAAGATGCGCAGTTTCCTGAGCTCCGCAGATTAAATGAATTATAAAGGAATTTACAGAGCGCAAAAATGACGTAATAAACAACTGACATTACCTGAACAACTGTATAATAAAAAGCGTGTAATTTTATTTTACAGCAACTTATATTTCAAACCTCATAACAAACACAAATTCCGTTAGGTTATCTTTCAAAACAATGTTCATTTGCTGTAACGCAATCGACTCTCCAGATAAGTTGCGGTATTGTCCGTCGTTATGTATAGATGGTGTCAAAAGTAGCGGTATTGTCCGTCGTTATGTATAGATGGTGTCAAAAGGTGCGGTATTGTCCGTCGTCTGGTACATGTATATAATGTATAGATGGTGTCTAAAGTTGCGGCATAGTTCGCCGTCTTGTATCGATGGTGTCTAAGTTACGGTGAACACATCGATCAATTTGTACTTGTCATTGTATGCTTGATTCCTGGTTAGGCTAGTGTTGATATTTAAAGTGTGATTTTGAGGCGAAAAGAAATAATAAATTTTATACCTACATGTATCTATCCACTGAACGTTCCAGCAAATCAACAAGTTTCTATCTCGTCGAAGACGTTGAAATGTAAATTGATGTTTCGCTCTATTTGTGTTCTGTGAATCGCTTTACATCATGATGCATTTTTCTTCTGAAAAAATGCACCTTTATCAAATTCTCTGTTTTCTCCACATTAAATCCTATTTGTCGCTCGTACATGTAGTTACATATATTGTGATTAGCGTAGTGCAAGATTGATCTTTTTTATGTTTTATGACACAATCGGACAATATAATTTTTTTTTAAATGTTTGTCCTTTCAAAGATTGCATGGTGTGCCTAACTTACATTTCTTTTTATACAGTCGATTCCACCACCATCGCTGACAGCGCAAATTACTGCTCAGCTACAAAATGACGTTATGGAAAACGGCCCTATCATGACAGCGGTGGTTGCTGGGGCCCTTTTAGGGCACATGCTGACTGTCCTAATATTGATGTGAGTTGCTTTTAAAATATCTTCTAGATGTATATTATATATTAACAGTGATCAATGAGTGAAATGACAGCTTTTTATTTTATTTTTTTGTCTAATGTTCCAGACTCTGTCGGCTTTGCAAGATGAAGGTAAGAAACCATTTCAAGCTCATAGATACTTGGATTAGCCTGTTTGAGAAAACGAAACGTTTCCAGTAGATTTAAGATAATGTCATTTGTAAGATTATTATCCGATTAGTATCCACTGATGTCTCATTCCAGTAATACATCTACATAATGTTCATCCCACAGGAAGCGTAAAAGAGAAAGAAAAATAAACTACCGAAATATAAATTTATTAAAATTACATTTTTCCAGCCCAGCGATAAACCTGAAAACGAAGATCCTGTTCGACAGGGAAAAGAGAGCATAAACGAAGAGAAAGGAAAGCAGCGTTCCCACCAGTCCCTAATGTTTGCTCCATTACTTGCTGATTATAACAAGAAATTTAATGACACAGATACCAGAGACGTAACACCTTCGCGTCTCTCCTTAAAGTCCGCACTTCCGGTTCTACCCAGCGTCAACAACGTTATAACACAAAAGTACGGCCCACCTTCTCGTTACTCCATTAAACACACACCAGAATCTGTGAACAGTACCAACAAAGCTGTAGATACCACAAATAAATGGTCGTTAAACCAACCCGACGTGTGTTTGAGTAACACTAAAAAGTTGAGCAACAAGATGCCACACCCTAATATTCTGAAACCAGGTTTTCTCCGACCGAATATATCCCCCCAAACTCCACCTAGACCAACCTATTCTCAAAGGTCCGTGTCAACACTAGACCGGACTATGCGTCAGAGTATGATGGATTCAGTACCTGGTCGTCCTCCTCTGTTTGGACCCAGACCATCTTTGCCCGGGATCAGAAAATCCCAAGTCGATACAGTAGCTGGACCGCGTCTACCACCTCCTTTCCTAGCGGGCATAAATCAACTTAGAAGAAATTGAACAGAATTTATGAAATACTTTTCCATGATATTTGAATGAATTATAAGAAAAAATATTTATTCTGCTGTCTACAGTTGATGTTCTACTAAATGCTGATATTTTCGGTTTTAACTGAGATATTAGATAAAATTCAACTCTTTAGTAATTGATTGAGTCTGTTAGTACGTCTACACGCACAATGTTACACGAAACAATGTTTAGATTTCTTTCCATCTCGCAAACCAAACTTTCTTTCATAGTAATCTTTGGGCACTGTGCATACCCCGATGCTGAATATGAATATTTTGTCCACAATTATCAAGAACACATCGGAACAAGCTCAGGGATTGGCAGACTAAACCGTCGATCCGGGCGACCAACCATCAGTTGGAATGCTACAAGGCCTTCCATAAGATCATGCTTCCAACACAACCTAAGGTTATTCATAACCAGGGGCATATGGGAAAGGTCATGGCCACAGGGATTACCAGAAAAAGACAATCAAGAATGTTTATGATCAGCATGTTGGTGATGACTCTGGTCCAAGGTCAGTTTGTCAAGGTCATGCACTGAATTATTTCTTGTGCACGACTTCTTCACTACTCTAATCCCGTAGGAACCCGGGTTAGAATAGGTCCCCAGTACCCCTTGCTTGTCGTAAGAGGCGACTAAATGGGGCGGTCCTTCGGATGAGACCGCAAAAACCAAGGTCCTGTGTCACAGCAGGTGTGGCATGATAAAGATCCCTCCCTGCTCAATGGCCATAAGCGCCGAGCATAGGCCTAAATTTTGCAGTCGTGACGTCTCCATATGAGTGAAATATTCTCGAGAGGGACGTTAAACAATTCAATCAATCTTAACTACTCAACATATTATCTCATGCTCTAGAGATATTTCTGTGCTTGATTATATGGCTCTGTATATATTGTTTTGTTTGTCAATTCAATACTGGAGAGACACCAGCAAAATGATTCTGCAGAGCAAGCAGCAGAATTTGATACTGGGGTATAACCATCAATATGAATGTGGAATATCGTGAATGACACACTCATGTGTACTGGAGACGCATCATCAGTACAGGAGCTTGTGGTGACATGCGGTACTGATGAAACAACCAAAACCCAAGTCCCTCTCCCCCTTCCCCGATCTCACACAACTCAAGTAAACTCTGACCCCTCCTCCCACAACCCCGATCTCATACAACCCTGACCCCCTCCCCTACTTCTGCGATCTCACACAACCCAAGTAATCCCCCCCCCACACACACACACACCCCTGATCTCACGGAACTACATATAATCGCCTGTCATCCGTTGAAAAGAAAAGCTCTGATAAAACATTTCAATCCACACATACCTTAATTACGTGTCCTGATTACAAACAACAAAATGACAATTATTAAAACCTTCCAGTTTGTAGAGATGCTGATTCAGTATAAATCCATGATTACCGTGTGGAGTTAGAAGGGAGTCATTACAGGTATTGATAGAACGTGTAAACTGTTTACAGTTCAGTCGGCATCAAGACAGTTAGATGTTATTAGAGATAAGAAATGGTCATACGCTTCAAGGGCTGTATTTCAATTAAGATGAAGTTTGACCTATTTTCGTTGGCGATTATATCGACAGAACAGTCATTAGCTTTCTCCTTTGGTATTAGAACTCGATATGTTTGTACAAATTTCGTCTTCTAAATGTATTGTTACGCGAAATAAAAGCTGATATATAAAAACTAATTGCTCTGGGAGTTTGTAAAAAGAACTAAAATCACCAAGTAAAAATAAAACAGAATACTCTGTAGGAATTTGCCATAAAAACATTGAGATGAAAGTAAATTCAACCAGAACGGGAAATTTTCTGTGACAGGGTCAGCCTTGTAGAAATCAATTTTCCGACAACCATTCTCCATTCTATGATGGCATACTTCTACCCAATGAAACAAGTTATTTTTCTAAGATTATTTCGACATGCCAGTTAGTTATATTAACATGCAATATAAATACGTCGACATGCAACTTAATTATGCTGACATGCAAGAAAATTGTGATCGGATATGAATTAGAAAAAAACTTCAATAAATATCAAGTAACACCATTGTGTGACATAAATTTTCGTAAGATTCGGATTTCCCAACGCCGGGTAATAATATTTAATTGGAGAGTTAGGGAGATCTCGGTCATGTCTGAGATTATTCTACCTCCTATTGGTCGTGTCTGAGATTATCCTACCTCCTGTTGGTCATGTCTGAGAGTATTCTACCTCCTGCCGGTCGTGTCTGAGATAATTCTACCTCCTGCATTTCGTGTCTGAGATTATTCTACCTCCTGTCGGTCGTGTCTCAGATTATCCTACTTCCTGTCGGTCGTGTCTCAGATTATCCTACTTCCTGTCGGTCGTGTCTGAGATTATTCTACCTCCTGCATTTCGTGTCTGAGAGTATTCTACCTCCTGCCGGTCGTGTCTGAGATTATCCTACCTCTTGTCGGTCGTTTTTGAGATTATTCTACCTCCTGCCGGTCGTGTCTGAGATTATTCTACCTCCTGCATGTCGTGTCTGAAATTATCCTACCTCCTGCATTTCGTGTCTGAGATTATTCTACCTCCTGCCGGTCGTGTCTGAGATTATTCTACCTCTTGCCGGTCGTGTCTGAGATTATTCTACCTCCTGACGGTCATGTCTGAGATTATTCTACGTATGAGTAGAATCCCATTCCAATCTTGAGTTCATTCTTACTGCTGTACTTGCGAATTTCAGAAAGCCTCATGTCTATCATGAACAAGAACTAAACCATATTAACAACTTCTAAGTCCCTCTTGAAGCTCGTTGTGTTCGGTTTTTTGTTTTTTTTTTACCGAGTAAGCTAGGCTTAATGTACCCCGCCCTTAATGTATCGGCAGGATCCGTATAGTACTTCCAGGTTTATTGTGAATGATGTAGTCATACTGTTGTAACCGTAGCAGCATTCTTTGCAGTCGTCTGGGTGCTGTTAACAGCGACATCTTCACGATAGACTCCAAGGGCTTGTGATCACTTTTCACATTCACCTGACAACCATAAGTGTACTGTTGAAAGCGCTCTATACTATACCAAGCATCTCCTCGATTTGGACAAAACGAGTTTCCGCATCTGTGAAAGTTCTGCATGCTAAGGCTATTGGTTGTCCATTTTGTAAAGCTTGCTCATAATCTTGTTAGTGACGCATCACATTGAAGTGTCTACTCTTCGTTCGGGTCGTAGTACTTCAACACAAGACGTGTACAAACTAGATTCTTGGTATCTTGCATGGCTTTAGTATGATTATCAAGCCAGCACCACCTCACGTCAATCAATCAGTTTCCTAAATTATCACTAAGTCTAGGAAGAAACTTGCTGACATAAATTATGAAGCCCACCAATCGTCTAATTGATAAGACTTCAATTGGAGTTAGCATGTCCTTGACATTTATGACCTTGTCGGGATCAGCATAAACCCCGTCACTGATCAAGAGATGTTCCCAAAAATCGAACTTTCGTACGACGAAAATTCAGCTTATCCCTTTTCAGCTTCAAATTCCTGTCACGACAGCGACCCATGAAAGCTCGGAAGTTACTATCATGGTCCCAATACGCTTCCTCCCAGTAGAGCCTTTACCGAATGTGAGAATGTCGACGTGCACACAGAGTACTCCACGGAGTCGTTGTACCGTCTGATTTTGTCGTCGCTGAAATTCCTCCGCAGCAGAGTTCAGTCCAAAGGGCATTCGCAGCCATCGATAATGACCATGTGAAGTGTTAAAGGTTGTTAACATAGAACTATCATTTGTCCAATTCACATGCAAAAATTCATTTTAAGCGTCAGTGACAGAGAACACTTTAGTTTTGTGAAGAACTGGGGGACATTTCTCCCACTGTTGGCATAGGATAATGACTCAAGACAAATTCTCAGCTTATTTGGCTTTTCGACAATCACCAAGTTGTTAACCCATGGGATCGGCTCAGTCACTCTTTCTCCGGTAGACGTACCAGTTCAGTCTTGAGGTTTTCACGAAGCGAGACTGGTATTTTACGAAGTGGATGGATCATGGGCTTGATGGATGGGTCAGGTTGGAGACTATAGGTCCCTGCTAGATATCCATGTGTTGGCTGAAAACAAGTTGCTCTGTAAGAGCATTATCTACAGCTAGAATGTTGTCGGACTGAAAGTCACTAACTTCATCTTCTAAATGGTGAAAGGTGAAGATAATGAACAGTGATCAATCTCATAACTCCTATAAGCATACAAAATAGATAGTTGGGCAAACACGGACCCCTGGACACACCGGTGGGATCAGGTGCCTAGGAGGAGTAAGCATCCCCTGTCGACCGGTCACACCCGCCGTGAGCCCTATATCTTAGTTATTCGTAGACAAAACCAGTGTGCCAATAACGGTCTAACAATCGGTATGAAACATGTCAGACAACATTTGACCAAATGGTATGTTGTATTGGCGGACTAGATCGTTATAACGACCATGGAATTCGCGAGATGCTGACTTTAAGCGAGACTGTTGAAACCCATGTGCCATCAACTTGTTTGTCAGTAGCTTGCCTCGATTTGAAAACTGACCATACGCAGACTTCCCAATATAGGGGTTGTCTCCTGTTTCACTACTACAAATTCAGCGTTCTTTAATTTTGGGGTTAGCAAGTTTCAGAATTGTTTTTCAGGTGGACTTGTTATTAGTAGTAAGAACTGGGCTCGACCTGCACAGTTTATATCGAATTCCACACTCATCCAACTTGCTTGCTGGAATGACATTGGAGCTTGCTCCACTGTCGACATGAAATCTAATGGGCGTTTTATTGGTATTCATTGTAACGTAAACATGTTTGAAGGTTCTGATGTGACGATGCATGCTTTTAATGTCATTTGTGATGTCATCTGGCGTTTTCGTTACATATACAATGTAAATTGTAATTGTGACTGCATTCCATGTCCTCATTTTCAATAACATGTACTGTAAACCACAGGGGCCAAGTTCGCTGTGTTATTACCACAAAAATGAATTAATTCTTCGTATCAGTGGGAGGTCCCAGCGAGCATAGTATATATACATGTATGTATAACATAATTTTGATATTCACTAAAGTTAATATGTCAATTGGCAAATTCGTAGCATTGCCCCAGAAAAGAGATACTCCCTGCTACTGCAGCTGGTCGAGTTGCTTGACAGTCAGTGTTTGGTGGCATACTATAAAACCTGGCCTGGCCCCATTGGCCTGACCTGGCCTCAAAATTGGCCTGGCCCCAATTTTGGCCTCTAATTATGCTCCATCCCAACTTTTGGCCTGGCCTCAAAAGTTGGCCTGGTCTCAAATTTGGCCTCTAAAAAATTGTTTGGCCTTAACCAACCAACCAAAAAAAATTTATTTATTTTTTAAAATTTCGATTGAATTTCATTGATTTATTATTGGTTTTAGTTTTTCAAAGTCATAGCACATAAATGATATGTTTCTGTTGTTTTATAAATGTGCACTTTAAAATAATCATGAACTACCACCAATCTGGTTGATTTTGATCAGTTTATTGATCAAATCTTTTCCCTTCATATCTGTATGTACTAGTATACACTACCAAAAAACGTATACACAACCAATGATAGATTGGCATAGTGGTTTTTTTTCTTCAGAATTATGATTAATTTCATTGATTTATTATTGGTTTTGTTTTTTCAAAATTGTTGAACATGAATGATATGTTTGTGTTATTTTGTGAATGTGCACATTAAAATAATCATGAACTACCACCAGTCTGATTCATTTTATTGAATATCTATTGATCAGTTTATTGATTAAATAATTTTTTCCTTCCTAACATATGTACTAGTACACACCAAAAAAGTATACGGAAGTAATGAAATGATTGGTTTATTGATTTTTTCCCAATTATGATTGATTTCATTGTTTTATTATTGGTTTTGATTTTTCAAAATTGTTGTACATAAATGATATGTTTGTGTTGTTTTGTACACTGTAAATATGCACATTGAAAACTAATGATCCACTTCACTTATTGATAATGAATTTAAAAACAAATTCACACTAATTTAATGATGAATCATCACACTTCACACACTGCAATGTAGTGCACCGCCTTAGTCACTCTCATTGATAAGAACAATGCGTTTGATATCTAGGAATAAAAATACTACCATAAATCATACAGACTGAAACTACAACTTTTGATAAATTAAGGATGTTCATATCTGTTTAAACTATTTGAAATAAACATGTAACACTAGTACTGTAATGGGATATCAGATTATTTACAACATATTATTCTACAGCACGGGTCTTGACAGGAAGTCAAGGTTGAGGTTAATCTATGATATACGGTTTGAAATGTCACACAACTCTGCACAGAACGTTTATTTTCATTAATTATCAGAATGAAAAGATGATTTTGATGACAGTCTAAAAACATTAAGAACAAAATTAAAGCTACACTTTTGTGAATTTGTAGATGCAGAAATTTTTTTCTCCATTTTAAGACAATATTATGAGCATTACATGTATCTGATATTTGCTTAGATATAGCTGCTGCAGTGATTAGATAGAGGTACAAACGATTTTTTGGGGTTAACTAATGCAGGCTTTGATATAAAATAAGAAAAGGGCAGGTGGACAGATTTAATGTAATAATTGTAATTAGTTCTGTTTTTCTGTTGTATCAAACACACCCTATTTGCAAATGTTGGACTGCTCCATTGTTTCTGTACAATGGAATTTCCAACTTCAGCAAAAGTTTTCATCACCATCCTTTAATATGGTGATATATATTCCCTTTATCCTGACAGGGCAGGTCTTCAGAGCATGGGAACTTGTCACTTTTGCAATGCATATTGAAACTGAATTATGAAATCAAGAAAGAAAAATACAAATCTAAAATCCTAGATCATTGGCTATTACCATTATCCTAGCAAACACTTCCCTATGTTTATTTTCATTTTTTTTAAATGTCATTTATCATGCATTGGAAATTAAACAAGTAACACTAAATGAGTGGTATCTGCACATTGAAAACATTAAGACCACATGCTCTGTTCTGAATGTGCGCTGCTCTTTATAATGACAACACAAATGTAACACTTTCATAATATGTAAATTGATATCAAATTGAATTCTATTGAATACAAAATATATCAATAAATCAATCATTTAATCAGTATATTTTTGGTGTACTAGTACATAAGTTAGGAAAGGAAAAGCAAATGATTTTGTCAATAAACTAACCAATAGATAATCAATAAAATCAATCAGATTGTTAGTATTTCATGTTTATTCTAATGTACATATATCATTTTATTTCTACAACTTTGAAAAACTAACACCAATAATAAATCAATGATATTAATCATAATTCTGAAACAAAATCAATATGCCAATTGTTTCATTAGTTGTGCAATTGGTTTTGTTGTGTACTAGTACATACAAATATGAAGGGAAAAGAAAATGATTCAATACACTGATCAATAGATAATCAATAAAATCAATCAGATTGGTGGTAGTTCATGATTATTTCAAAGTGCACATTTACAAAACAACAGAAACGTATCATTTATGTGCTATGACTTTGAAAAACTAAAACCAATAATAAATCAATGAAATCAATCAAAATTTTGAATAAAAAAAATTTTTTTTTGGTTGAGCCCAAAAATTTTTTTACAGGCCAAATTTGAGGTCAGGCCAACTTTTGAGGCCAGGCCAAAATTTGGAATGGAGCATAATTAGAGGCCAAAATTGGGGCCAGGCCAATTTTGAGGCCAGGCCAGGCCAATGGGGCCAGACCAGGTTTTATAGTATGTCGTGTTTGGTCCGCCGAGCCTGAATGGTTCCTTGTTGACATCTCTCATCGTTACTTCTCTAATCGTAATTTCGGAGTATTTGTTTATGCTGTGTACATTTCTATGAAATGTTACTTGTATTATATCAGTGGATGCAATGCTATTCTCTCGCAGATTTTGTTCCGAATTTTGCGTTACATAAATTTCGTTTCATGGTTTATTTGTGCAATAGGGATGTTCTGAAGTGGCTTACTCAAAGTGGGTGTAATCTTTAGTTTATTTGGGTGTGTTTGAGGTGGGTGTAACCTTTAGTTTATTTGGGTGTGTTTGAGATGTAATCTTTAGTTTATTTGGGTGTGTTTGAGGTGTAATCTTTAGTTTATTTGGGTGTGTTTGAGGTGTAATCTTTAGTTTATTTGGGTGTGTTTGAGGTGTAATCTTTAGTTTATTTGGGTGTGTTTGAGGTGTAATCTTTAGTTTATTTGGGTGTGTTTGAGGTGTAATCTTTAGTTTATTTGGGTGTGTTTGAGGTGAATGGGACTTGCATTCTTTAGTTTATTTGGGTGTGTTTGAGGTGAATCTTTAGTTTATTTGGGTGTGTTTGAGGTGAATGGGACTTGCATTCTTTAGTTTATTTGGGTGTGTTTGAGGTGAATCTTTAGTTTATTTGGGTGTGTTTGAGGTGAATGGGACTTGCATTCTTTAGTTTATTTGGGTGTGTTTGAGGTGAATCTTTAGTTTATTTGGGTGTGTTTGAGGTGAATGTGACTTGCATTATGTCAGTGGGCGTAATGCTATTCTCTCGCGATTTTTGTATACAATATTTATTGGTCCCGCTTTTCAGATTCAGATATCTTCAATCATTTTTCCGATCAGCTTTTGTTTGATTATCCAATATGCAAAGTTAGTGTATTTTTTATACTTGAAATTTGATAAATATTGTTGAAAAGATTTTGATATCAATTCATTTAATTTTTTTTAATTCTTGTATCCGTTTGATAAACAGGAATATTGAAGCGGTGATGAT